>NW_026062981.1:0-15840 GCF_023897955.1 Schistocerca gregaria | reverse complement strand
ACCACGCGAGACAGATGTGAATAAGATAATATAAGATGAGATGAATGAATAGAATTGATTTGAAAAGTTATATGTTGTAGATGAATAAGAGAAGATAAGATAGAGAGATATGATGATAGAATGAGTTGATGAGAGATAAAATAAGAATAGAAAAATAGGAGATAATAATATAATAGAGTGAGAGTGATAGATAATTATGATATAGATTGAATAGATATAGGTGATTATGATGTAGATTGAATAGATATAGGTGATTATGATGTAGATTGAATAGATATAGGTGATTATGATGTAGATTGAGTAGATAATATGAACAAAAGTAAATAATAATAAATAATGAGTAGTGTGTGTGTGGATATATTTGTATGAATATAATATTGTGAGAGTATAATAGTATTGTAAATGGTGTGAAAATGTAAATAAGAATATAATATGATATAATTAGAAGAAAATATATATGAAGAAGAGAGTATGTGTATAATGATTATGATAGTATATGTAAATAAGTGAGATAGATATAGAATATGTAGAGAGAGAGATAAATATATATATATATATATAGAAAGTAGAATAGAGATTAAATAAATAATATAATAGAAGTTGAAAGAAGTGAATAAAGATGAATGAGAGAAGTGTAGGAGGATAAAAATGGATAATGAATAAGAGAAGATGTGATAGGATAGAGAGATATAATAATAGAATAGAATAATAAAAGAGATAATGAGAGAATAGAGAGGAGTATGATAGAATAAGAATGATAGATATAGAGAGAAGGATTATGATAAATAAGATGAGTGTAGATATAGATTTATGATAAATAAGAGTGTAGATATAGAAGATTTATGATAAATAAGAGTGTAGATATAGAAGATTTATGATAAATAAGAGTGTAGATATAGAAGTTTATGATAAATAAGAGTGTAGTATAGAGATTTATGATAAATAAGAGTGTAGATATAGAAGATTTATGATAAATAAGAGTGTAGATATAGAAGATTTATGATAAATAAGAGTGTAGATATAGAAGATTTATGATAAATAAGAGTGTAGATATAGAAGATTTATGATAAATAAGAGTGTAGATATAGAAGATTTATGATAAATAAGAGTGTAGATATAGAAGATTTATGATAAATAAGAGTGTAGATATAGAAGATTTATGATAAATAAGAGTGTAGATATAGAAGATTTATGATAAATAAGAGTGTAGATATAGAAGATTTATGATAAATAAGAGTGTAGATATAGAAGATTTATGATAAATAAGAGTGTAGATATAGAAGATTTATGATAAATAAGAGTGTAGATATAGAAGATTTATGATAAATAAGAGTGTAGATATAGAAGATTTATGATAAATAAGAGTGTAGATATAGAAGATTTATGATAAATAAGAATAGATAATAGATAGTGTATAATGAATATAAGATAATAATGAATAATGAATGATATATGAATAATATTATTGAGTATGAGATTGTGAATACAAGAAAATGAATAGAATAATAATGGATAATGTATATGTAGTAGATAGAATGTATAGATAGATAGAGTGTATAGATAGATAGAGTGTATAGATAGATAGAATGTATAGATAGATAGAATGTATAGATAGATAGAATGTATAGATAATAGGATGGTGATATTATATATGAATAGTATGATGTAGAAGAAAGTGAGTTGAATAATAGAGAGTTAGTGATAGACGAAAAATATAGGGTAGGTTGAATAAGATGAATTAATAGAATTTGAGAGGAGAGAAGGAGGAGAATATAAGAAGAAATAGAAATAAGGATATTGATAATGTAAAAAATAAGAATAATAGATTATGATGAGAATTAAATAAAGATTGAGAATTAATGGTAAGAAGAAGTAAGAAGAATAAATATGAATAATATGATGATAATAGAATATGTGCTTGATAATATGATAGAGAGTGATAGAGTATATAGATAGAATATAATATATGTTGAGAATATAAATAATAAAATAATAGAAGATAAGATGAGTGAATAGAAGAATTTGAAGAGTTATAAGTTAGTGATGAATAAGAGAAGATGAGATAAGATAGAGAGATAGGATAGGATAATAGAAGAGAAGGAAAAAAGAAGAGATAGGATAATAGAAGAGGAGAAAGAAAAAAGAAGAGATAGAATAATAGAAGAGAAAAAAAAAAGAAGAGATAGAATAATAGAAGAGAAGAAAAAAGAAGTAATGAGAATAAAGAGAGAGAGAGATATAAAAAGATAAGATGATGGAAGAGAAAATGATAGATATAGATGATTAGAATATGATAGATATAGATATGAATGGTTATAATCTAATAGATATAGATAGGGATGATTAGAATATGATAGATGTAGATATGGATGAGGTGTATTGAATAGATATGGATAAAATGAATAGGAGTAAATAATAATGAATAATAAAAGATATGTGTATAGTTGAAGATGTGTGTGTGATGTGTGTATGATATGATTAAGAGTAGGTGTGTGTGTGTATGATATAATTAAGAGTAGATGTGTGTATGAAGGGTATGTGTGTGTGATGAGAAAGATACTGTGTGTGAATAATGAGGTAGAGAGTATATATATATATATATAATAGAAGTTGAAGAGGTGGATAAGGTAGTAGAAAATGATAGGAGTGAATAGGAAGTGAGAGGAGAGTAGGGGGTAGAAGAAGTAGAATGAGAGAAGATGAGATAGAATAGAGAAATGTGATGAGAGAGTAATAGAAGATGAGAGATATGATGAGTAGTGGAGAATAATAGATGATAGAATAAATAAGTGATAATAAAGAATAGAGATATTGAGGATGATATGATGAGAGAGAATAGAAAGATGATAGAGTAGATAGTATGATGTAATAAGGAAGATATGAATAAGAAGAAGTAGAGATAGTATGTGAATAATATGATTAATAAATAGAATATGAATAATGTGAAAAGGGGCAAGGGTAGTAAAGAGTAGAGAGGAGAGAATAGAAGAGAAGTGAAAGTGTGAATATTGATAGTATGAAGGAGTAAGAATGATGGATAAAGGGATAATTAAGAAGTAAGAAGAGATGAAGAGTTAAAAAGGATAGATATAGATAGGATAATGATGATAGAGAGAGTGAGAGAGTATAGATGTATATATATATATAAAATAGATAGAGGATATGAATAAAGGGATAGAATTTGAAGAGTTAGAAGTAATAGATGAATAAGAGAAGATGAGATAGAATAAAGAGATATGATAATAGAATAGGATAAGAAGAGTGAATAATGAGAATAGAGAGAGAGAGATATGAGAGTAGAATATGATAGAAGAGATGATGATAGAGATAGAAGAATTGAATATGATAGAAGTAGATATGGATGATATGTGTGTAGAATAGATATGAGGAAGAGTGTGTGGGAAGAGTGTGTGGGAATGTATGAATAGATATAGATAACAATGAACAAGAGATATATATATAGAGGAGAGTTGAGGATGAGAAAGTGTGTGATGAGAGTGTGAGAAGAATATTGTGAGGGTATGAGTAGTGTTATGAATATATAGATAAGAGTAGATGAATAGTGTGAGATGATAGTGTATGTGAAAGAGTATGTGAAAGAGTATGTATGAATAGGAGAGTATATAGAGTGTTAGAGTATGATAGAGTGTGAATAATGAGGTAGAGGGTGTATGGATAGATAGAGGATGAAGAAATAGATAAGATAATAGAAGTTGAGAAGAGAGTAGGAGTGGATAGAAGAGATAGAAATATAATGAGAGAAGAGGAGATAGGATAGAAGATGAGAGATATGATGAGTAGTGAAGGATAATAGAAGTAGTGAATGAGAGAATAGAGAGTAGAGGGGTTGAGGACGATAGGATGAGAGAAGATGGGAAAGGAGAGGATGATATGATATAATAGAGGAGATATAGATAGAGAGAAATAGAGATAGAGAATGAAGAGTATAAGAAGAGATGAATAAGAAGAAGAAGGATAAGGATAGTAGAGGTTGGAGAGGTTGGGAAGAGAATGAGAAGATAGAGGTAGTATGAAGGGATAGGAAAGAAGAAGTAAGAGAGAGGTAAGAATAATAGAGAAGAGAAATGAGATAATAATGAAGGATAAGAAGATAGAATAATGAATTGAAAATAAGTAGGTAGTAGGAAGAGAGGAGAATAGAAATAAAGAGAAAGGAATAAAGGGTATGAGGAATAGAAAAGAGTAGTAGATAGGAGTAGAAGATAGGAGAGGGAGGGGGAAGATAATAAAAAGGAAGAAAGAGAAGGAGTAGTGAATAAGAAGAGGGGAATGAATTTAGAGTAGATATATATGAAGGAGAAGGGGTTGTGAGAGTGAAGGGAAGAATAGGAATAGAAGATAGAAGTAATGGAGAGGGAGAATGGGATAAGGAAGAAGAAGATAGAAGTAATGGTAGAAGAAGAAATTAGAATAAAAGATATGAATAGAGGAGGAAGAAGAAGAAGAGATTGGAGTAGAGAATAGGAGGAGAGAGAAGGAGAGGAGGGAGAAGATATGAAGAGTTAGGAATAGAATATAGAAGTAGTGATAGAAGATATGAAGAGTTTGAAGTAGAGGAGAAAGAAAGAAGAATTAAGAATAGAAGGTAGATAGAAGTAGTAGTAAGGAGGATTAGAGATAGGAGTAGAAGATAGAAGTTGAAAAGAGGAAAGGGAGAAGGAGTGAAGAGTTTGGAACAGAAGATAGAAATAGTGAAGGAAGAAGAAATAGAAGTAGAAGATAGAAGTAGAGGAGGAGGAAATAGGAGTAGAAGATAGAAGTATAGATAGAAGAAGATGAAGAGGGGGAAGGTATGAAGAGTTGGAATAGAAAATAGAAATAGAGGGGGAAGATATTGGAGGAGGATATGAAAAAAAAGTAGAAGGAATTAAGAAGAGGAGATATAAATTAAGAATTAAGAAGAGGAGATATAAATTAAGAATTAAGAAGAGGAGATATAAATTAAGAATTAAGAAGAGGAGATATAAATTAAGAATTAAGAAGAGATAGATAGAGATAGTATGATAATAATATAATATATAAATAATGTAATAGAGAATGAGAATGTATATATATATATATATATATAATATAAATTGAAGATGAGAATAAGGTAATAGAATATGATATGAATGGATATGAATGAATAGAATAAAATTTGAAAAGTTATATGTTGTAGATGAAGAAGAGAAGATAAGATAGATATAGGTGATTATGATGTAGACTGAATAGATATAGGTGATTATGATGTAGACTGAATAGATATAGGTGATTATGATGTAGACTGAATAGATATAGGTGATTATGATGTAGATTGAATAGATATAGGTGATTATGATGTAGACTGAATAGATATAGGTGATTATGATATAGAATGAATAGATATAGGTGATTATGATGTAGACTGAATAGATATAGGTGATTATGATGTAGACTGAATAGATGTAGGTGATTATGATGTAGAATGAATAGATATAGGTGATTATGATGTAGACTGAATAGATATAGGTGATTATGATGTAGAATGAATAGATATAGGTGATTATGATATAGAATGAATAGATATAGGTGATTATGATGTAGAATGAATAGATATAGGTGATTATGATATAGAATGAATAGATATAGGTGATTATGATGTAGACTGAATAGATATAGGTGATTATGATGTAGACTGAATAGATATAGGTGATTATGATGTAGACTGAATAGATATAGGTGATTGTGATGTCGATTGAGTAGATGTAGGTAGGTGATTATGATGTAGATTGAATAGATATAGGTGATTATGATGTAGATTGAGTAGATGTAGGTAGGTGATTATGATATAGATTGAGTAGATAATATGAACAAAAGTAAATAATAATAAATAATGAGTAGTGTGTGTGTGGATATATTTGTATGAATATAATATTGTGAGAGTATAAATAGTATTGTAAATGGTGTGAAAATGTAAATAAGAATATAATATGATATAATTAGAAGAAAGTGTATGTATGAAGAAGAGAGTATGTGTATGATGATTATGATAGTATATGTAAATAAGTGAGATAGATATAGAATATGTAGAGAGAGAGAGATAAATATGTATATATATATATATATATATAGAAAGTAGAATAGAGATTAAATAAATAATATAATAGAAGTTGAAAGAAGTGAATAAAGATGAATGAGAGAAGTGTAGGAGGATAAAAATGGATAATGAATAAGAGAAGATGTGATAGGATAGAGAGATATGATAATAGAATAGAATAATAAAAGAGATAATGAGAGAATAGAGAGGAGTATGATAGAATAAGAATGATAGATATAGAGAGAAGGATTATGATAAATAAGAGTGTAGATATAGAAGATTTGTGATAAATAAGAATAGATAATAGATAGTGTATAATGAATATAAGATAAGATAGATAGTGTATGATGAATAATGAATAATTATAGAGTTAAAAAAAATTGATATAAAAGATAAATAAATGATTATATAAATGTAAAACATAGAAGAATAATAGAAAAATAATAAAAAAAATGTTTTAAGTTATAAAAATTTTATATAAGATGAAATATTTATATTGAGTAGTATAGTTGATTTATGATAAAAAATCAGATATATTACATAAGAGAAATATCTATATATTTTATATATATTAAATAATTAAAACAAATAAAATTATAAACATAATATGTGTTAAAATATATATATATATATATATATAATAAATGTAGGATATAACATATTGTTAAAATTAATTATATAAATGAATAATAATGTAGATAAATGTAAATATATATATAATATACATATATATATATATATATATATACAATATGTAATGTTATATGAAGTTATATCAAGTGATTTTGATAAAAATAGGTTGTTATAAATATATATATATATATAATGTAAAGTGAACGATTATAAAATATAAAAAAATATTGTAAATATATATATATATATATATATATATGAATTATTATAATATGGATATAAAATCTGATAATATAATAAAATGTTTATTAAAAATATATATATATATATATAAATAATAAAGTGTATTATAAATATGATAAAGTATTATTGTATAAATGATATGGTTATATATAATATATAATAAATAATAGATTAATACAGTATAATATAATAGTTAAATATATTATATTGGTGTTTGTATAAATAGATATTATTATAATATTTAAATCAAAATTATAGATGTAAAATAATATATTTATATGAACGATTTAGATATATTGATATGTATATCTGAGTTTTTAAATAAATGATAAAATAATATTATATATTGCTATTGAAGATGATAATAGAATAAATGAATGGTTATATATATAATAATATATATGTATATAATTATTAAATTTATGATGATAGTTCTGTGTATTATATTGATGATAGTATTATATTATATAAACAACTGCTGATATAAGAGTTTATATAATATTGATTAGGGCATATTTGATTATATTGTCTATGAGTTGTAAGATTAAGTCAGTTTAAAATAAATGATTGTTATTAAATGTAATTTTATTTTTAGTAAAATTTATAACTTATGTCATATAGCTATAATAGCATAGTAGTATTAATATTTATTAAAAATATTTGTTTAGATTAGAATAGTGTTGATTAGTGTTAAAAGTGATCAGAATAAAATTGATAGATAAGGCAGAGAATAAGATAATATATGTTGTATATAGATTATTTAAAAGAGGTTGTATAGTAAAATGATTGATTTTGTTTATGAATATTTAGTACTGAAAATAGAATGATGAGAATCAGGTTATGAGTAGATTATTTAATTTTTAAAGATTTATGGTTTTTAATATTGTATGTATTTATTAGAGATATATTTATATTAAATTGATAATTTAATGATTTTGTATAAATTATTAAAGAGTTTTATATATAATATGATTTTTATTGATTAAAAATAACACATGATTAGTATAAGTCAGATAGATGAGAAAGAATATGATATGATAAATAATAATGTTATTGTTATAGAGATGAGAGAGTGTAATATTATATATAATAGAATATATATATATATGAATATTATTATATATTATATAGTGAAATTAATATATAGTATGATATGAATGGGATGGTATATAGAGAGTGTATGTGTATGAGTTGAGGCATGATAGTGAATATGTGAAATATGTATGTGGGGATAGTTTGAATAATATGATTGTATGTATATGAGGATATGTATGTGTGTGTAAATTGAGATGTGATTGTTGTGAGTATATGTATGTATGATGATGTGAATGGGTATATAAATAAATAAAATGATTATGAGAATATATATGTGTGTGAATTGAGATGGGAATATAAAAATATGTATATATGTGTATGAATTGAGATGGGAATATAAAAATATGTATGTATGTGTATGAATTGAGATGGGAATATAAAAATATGTATGTATGTGTATGAATTGAGATGGGAATATAGAAATATGTATGTGTGTGTATGAATTGAGAGATGTGATGATGATATGATGATGTGTAGAAAGTATATAGATAGATAATATAGATTGAGATATGTTAATATGAGTGTGAATAGAGATAGATAGATAGGATGAGATATGTGAGGAGGGGAAAAGGTGTGTGGAGATATATAGATAATTTGAATGATATGATGATATTTGAGAATGATAAAGTGAAGAAGAGTATGTAGGGAGGTATGGATAGTATGAATTGAGAGATATGATGATATATAGATAATGATATGAGAATGTGTATATGAATGTGGATAAAATAGAGAAGGATAGTATGAATTATGATAGTGTGTGATGAATGTATAGATAGAGAGAGTATAGAGAGATATGATAGAAATGATGTATGGGTTAGAGATGAGATTTAAAATAAATAAATATAGGATAGGATGTTAGAATAAAGAAGATATAGATAAGATAGATAAAGAAATAGTATATAGAGAGTATGATTGATAGATAGAATATAAATAATATGATATGATATGATTGATAGAATATAAATAATATGATATGATATGATTGATAGAATATAAATAATATGATATGATATGATTGATGGTATATAAATAATATGATATGATATGATTGATAGAATATAAATAATATGATATGATATGATTGATGGTATATAAATAATATGATATGATTGATGGTATATAAATAATATAATAGAAGATAGATAGAGTATGGATAATATAATAAAGAGAAGAAGATAGAGTATGGATAATGTAATTAGATAGAATATATATAGATAGTATGATATAATATGTGTGTGTATAGATATATGTTATAGTGTAAGTGTGTATAGATGTATGATATAGTATAAGTGTGTATAGATGTATGATATAGTATAAGTGTGTATAGATGTATGACACAGTATAAGTGTGTATAGATGTATGATATAGTATGAATGTGTAGAGATGTATGATATAGTATGAAGGTGTAGAGATATATGATATAGTGTAAGTGTGTAGGTATGTATGATACAGTATGAGTGTATGAATAAATAGAATGTATAGAAGAATATGTATAGATATGAAAAGAAGATTGAATAGGAAGTAAATAAGATTTGTAAAATATAAAATAGGATGATATGATAATAAAGAATATAAGATAAAATAAAGAGATATAATGATAAGATAGAATAATAGAAAGTATAATGAGAATAGATAGATAAAGAGTGATAGGAGAGGATAGTATGATAGAGTGAGAGAGGTATATAGTTATGATGTAGAAGAATATATGTATATAATTATGAGAAGAGTATATATGTATACATATAATTATGAGAATATATATATAATTATGGTTTGGATTAAATAGAAATAGATAGTTATGGTTTAGGTTAAATGGAAATAGATAGTTATGGTTTAGGTTAAATGGAAATAGATAGTTATGGTTTGGGTTGAATAGATGTGAATAATATAAATAATAATAAATAATAATAAATAATAAATAGTGTGTGTATTGTTAAGTATGATATGATATTGTGAATATATATAAATAAGATTGTTGATGATGGTGTGTGTGTGAAGCATATGAGTAATGTGATATGATTGTGAATATGTAGATAATATGATAATAATAAGATTGTGAATAGATGAGTTATAGGATATAGAATTATATATAGATAATAATAATAGAATATTAGATGAAATAGAATAAATAAAGATAGAGATTAAATATGATAGAGTAGTAGAGTTTGAATAGAATGAATAGAGTTTGAATAGAATGAATAGAGTTTGAATAGAATGAATAGAATGAATAGAGTTTGAAAATAGAAGAATTAGAAGAAGTTGAATGATAAAAAAAAGGATATTGATAATATAAAGAATAGAGAAATAATATATGTATTAAGATATGAATTGAAAAGTAAGAAGAGATAGAAGAAATAGATATAAACAAAGAAGAAATAGATATAAATAAAGAAGAAATAGATATAAATAAAGAAGAAATAGATATAAATAAAGAAGAAATAGATATAAATAAAGAAGAAATAGATATAAACAAAGAAGAAGAAATAGATATAAATAAATAAAGAAGGAATAGATATAAATAAAGAAGAAATAATAAATAATAGATATAGAAGATAATATGATGACAATATAGTATATGAATAATATGATAAAAAATAAGAATATATATATATGTAGAATATAATATAAATTGAAGAAATGAATAAAGTAACAGAAGAGATGAATGAATAAAGTGATAGAATTTGAAAAGTTATAAGTTGTAGATGAATAAGAGAAGATGAGATAGAATAAAGAGATATGATAATAGAATAAGATAAGAAAAGAAGTAATAAGAATAGATAGAGAGAGAGATATGAAAGAAGAATATAATAGAGAAGATAATGATAGATATGGATTATTGTTAAGGATGAGTGTGTGCAATGTGTGTGAGTATGATATTGTGGGGGTATGAGTAGTGTTGAGAATATATAGATAAGAGTAGATAAATAGTATGATATGATTGTAATGATATGTGTGTATGAGAAGTGATAGAATAGGTGAATGGTGGATATAATAGTGTGTGAATAGTGAGATAGATAGTATAGAAATATAGAGAGAATGAAGAGATAGATAAGATAGTAGACGTTGAGATGAGTGAATAGAATAGTAAAAGTAGAATGAGAAGATGAGATAGAATAGAGAGATATGATGATAGAATAGAATAATAGGTTGAAAGCGATGAGAATAGAGAGAGATATGAAAGGAGAATATGATATAGGAGATAATGATAGATGTGGATGATTAGAGTATAATAGGTATAGATGTGGATGATTAGAATATGATAGATATAGATATAGATGATTAGAATGTGATAGATATAGATATAGATGAGTAGAATGTGATAGATATAGATGTGGGTGAGTAGAATATGATAGATATAGATAGGGATGATTAGAATATGATAGATATAGATAGGGATGATTAGAATATGATAGATATAGATAGGGATGATTAGAATATGATAGATATAGATATAGATGAGTAGAATATGATAGATATAGATAGAGATGATTAGAATATGATAGATATAGGTGTGGGTGAGTAGAATATGATAGATGTAGATAGGGATGATATGTATTGAATAAATATAGATAATATGAATAAGAGTAGATAATAGTGAATAATAGTATATATGTGATGTGTGTATGAGTATAATATTGTGAGGGAGAATATGAATAGTGATTAGTGGTTGAAAATATAGATAAGAATAGATGAATAGTATGATATAATTGTAAGGATATGTGTGTGTATGAGAAAAGGTGTGTAGGTGGATGTGTATATAGATTATGATAGTGTGTATGAATAATGAGGTAGAGAGAATGTGAAGAGATATAGAGGTTAAAGAATGAGATAAGATGAGAGAAGTTGAGAGAAGAGAGTAGAATAGAAGGAGATATAGAATGAGAGAAGATGAGATAGAATAGAGAAGTATGATGATAGAGTGATAAAAGATGAGAGATATGATGAGTAGTGGAGAATAATAGATGATAGAATAAATAAGTGATAAGAAAGAATAGAGAAAGAATAGAGATATTGAGAATGATATGATGAGAGAGAATAGGAAGATAGAGTAGATAGTATGATGTAATAAGGAAGATAGAGTAGATAGTATGATGTAATAAGGAAGATAGAGTAGATAGTATGATGTAATAAGGAAGATATGAATAAGAAGAAGTAGAGATAGTATGTGAATAATATGATTAATAAATAGAATATGAATAATGTGAAAAGGGGTAAGGGTAGTAAAGAGTAGAGAGGAGAGGATAGAAGAGAAGTGAAAGTGTGAATATTGATAGTATGAAGGAGTAAGAATGATGGATAAAGGGATGATTAAGAAGTAAGAAGAGATGAGGAATTAAGAAGTAAGAAGAGATGATGAAGAGTTAAGAAGGATAGATATAGATAGGATAATGATGATAGAGAGAGCGAGAGAGTATATATGTATATATATATATAAGATAGAAAGAGGATATGAATAAAGGGATAGAATTTGAAGAGTTAGAAGTAATAGATGAATAAGAGAAGATGAGATAGAATAAAGAGATAGGATAATAGAATAGGATAAGAAGAGTGAATAATGAGAATAGAGAGAGAGAGATATGAGAGTAGAATATGATAGAAGAGATGATGATAGAGATAGAAGAATTGAATATGATAGAAGTAGATATGGATGATGTGTGTGTAGAATAGATATGAGGAAGAGTGTGTGGGAGTGGTGTGTGGGAGTGTATGAATAGATATAGATAATAATGAATAATAAGAGATATATATATAGAGGAGAGTTGAGGATGAGAGAGTGTATGGTGAGAGTGTGAGGATGAAAGAGTGCGTGGTGAAGGTATGAGGATAATATTATGAGGGTATGAGTAGTGTTATGAATAGATAGATAAGAGTAGATGAATAGTGTGATATGATAGTGTATGTGGAAGAGTATGTATGAATAGGAGAGTATATAGAGTGTTAGAGTATGATAGAGTGTGAATAATGAGGTAGAAGGTGTATGGATAGATAGAGGATGAAGAAATAGATAAGATAATAGAAGTTGAGAAGAGAGTGGGAGTGGATAGAAGAGATAGAAATATAATGAGAGAAGAGGAGATAGGATAGAAGATGAGAGATATGATGAGTAGTGAAGGATAATAGAAGTAGTGAATGAGAGAATAGAGAGTAGAGGGGTTGAGGATGATAGAATGAGAGAAGATGGGAAAGGAGAGGATGATATGATATAATAGAGGAGATATGGATAGAGAGAAGTAGAAATAGAGAATGAAGAGTATAAGAAGAGATGAATAAGAAGAAGAAGGATAAGGATAGTAGAGGTTGGAGAGGTTGGAAAGAGAATGAGAAGATAGAGATAGTATGAAGGGATAGGAAAGAAGAAGTAAGAGAGAGAGGTAAGAATAGAGAAGAGAAGTGAGAGAATAATAAGGGATAAGAAGAGGATAGAAGAATGAGTAGAAGATGGATATAAGTGGGAGGGGTGGGAGGATAGGAGAGAATAGGAGAAGAGAATGAAAAAGAAAAAAAGGAATAATGAATAAGGAGAGAGGGATGAAATAAGAGTAAATAGATATGAAGAGGGAAGGAGGTTGGATAGAGGATAGAAAGGAAGTAGAAGGGGAGGGAGTAGTAGAGAAAGAAGAAGAAGAGATAAGAATAGAAGATAGAAGTAGAGGAGGAAGATATTGGAGGAGGATATGAAAAAAAGATAGAAGGAATTAAGAGAATTAGGAAGGAGAAGAAAAATAAAAAAAAAGAAGAAAAGAATAAAGGGATTGATATGATATAATAGAGGAGATATGGATAGAGAGAAGTAGAGATAGAGAATGAAGAGTAGAAGAAGAGATGAATAAGAAGAAGAAGGATAGTAGAGGTTGGAGAGGAGAGGAAGAGAATGAGAAGATAGAGGTAGTATGAAGGGATAGGAAAGAAGAAGTAAGGGAGAGGTAAGAATAATAGAGAAGAGAAATGAGAGAATAAAGAGGGATAAGAAGAGGATAGAAGAAGGAGTAGAAGATAGATATAAGTGGGAGTGATGGGAGGATAGGAGAGAATAGGAGAAGAGAATGAAAAGAAGAAAAGGAATAATGAATAAGGAGAGAGGGATGAAATAGGAGTAGATAGATATGAAGAGGGAAGGAGGTTGGATAGAGGATAGAAGGGAAGTAGAAGGGGAGGGAGTAGTAGAGAAAGAAGAAGAAGAGATAAGAATAGAAGATAGAAGTAGAGAAGGAAGATGTAGGAGGAGGATATGAAAAAAAGAGAAGGAATTAAGAGAATTAGGAAGGAGAAGAAAAATAAAAAAAAGAAAAGAATAAAGGGATTGATATGATATAATAGAGGAGATATGGATAGAGAGAAGTAGAGATAGAGAATGAAGAGTAGAAGAAGAGATGAAGAAGAAGAAGAAGAAGGATAGTAGAGGTTGGGAAGAGAATGAGAAGATAGAGGTAGTATGAAGGGATAGGAAAGAAGAAGTAGGGGAGAGGTAAGAATAATAGGGAAGAGAAATGAGATAATAATAAGGGATAAGAAGAGGATAGAAGAAGGAGTAGAAGATAGATATAAGTGGGAGGGGTGGGAGGATAGGAGAGAATAGGAGAAGAGAATGAAAAGAAGAAAAGGAATAATGAATAAGGAGAGAGGGATGAAATAAGAATAGATAGAGATGAAGAGGGAAGGAGGTTGGATAGAGGATAGAAAGGAAGTAGAAGGGGAGGAAGTAGTAGAGAAAGAAGAAGAAGAGATAAGAATAGAAGATAGAAGTAGAGGAGGAAGATATGAAGAGGAGGATATGAAAAAAGTAGAAGGAATTAAGAGAATTAGGAAGGAGAAGAAAAATAAAAAAAAGAAAAGAATAAAGGGATTGATATGATATAATAGAGGAGATATGGATAGAGAGAAGTAGAGATAGAGAATGAAGAGTAGAAGAAGAGATGAAGAAGAAGAAGAAGAAGGATAGTAGAGGTTGGGAAGAGAATGAGAAGATAGAGGTAGTATGAAGGGATAGGAAAGAAGAAGTAGGGGAGAGGTAAGAATAATAGAGAAGAGAAATGAGAGAATAAAGAGGGATAAGAAGATAGAAGAATGAGTAGAAGATAGATATAAGTGGGAGGGGTGGGAGGATAGGAGAGAATAGGAGAAGAGAATGAAAAGAAGAAAAGGAATAATGAATAAGGAGAGAGGGATGAAATAGGAGTAGATAGATATGAAGAGGGAAGGAGGTTGGATAGAGGATAGAAGGGAAGTAGAAGGGGAGGGAGTAGTAGAGAAAGAAGAAGAAGAGATAAGAATAGAAGATAGAAGTAGAGAAGGAAGATGGTAGAAGAGGATATGAAAAAAAGATAGAAGGAATTAAGAATTAGGAAGAAGAAGAAAAATAAAAAAAAAGAAAAGAGTAAAGAATAAGAAAAAGAATTAAGAATTAAAGAATTAAAGAAGAATAAGAATTAAAAGAAATAAAAAAGAGAATTAGATTAAGAATTAGAAAGAATTAAGAAGGGGATAGGGTTAGGGAAGGGTTAGGGAAGGGTTAGGGAAGGGTTAGGGAAGGGTTAGGGAAGGGTTAGGGTTAGGGTTAGGGTTAGGGTTAGGGTTAGGGTTAGGGTTAGGGTTAGGGTTAGGGTTAGGGTTAGGGTTAGGGTTAGGGTTAGGGTTAGGGTTAGGGTTAGGGTTAGGGTTAGGGTTAGGGTTTGAGGGTTAGGGTTAGGGTTAGGGTTAGGGTTAGGGTTTAGGGTTAGGGTTAGGGTTAGGGTTAGGGTTAGGGTTAGGGTTAGGGTTAGGATCTGTCTCGCGTGTGTTGTCTCGCGTGTGTT
>NW_026062980.1:17500-22660 GCF_023897955.1 Schistocerca gregaria | reverse complement strand
ACACTAGATCGCGTGTTTTGTCCCTTAACCTAACTCAATTTGTCCCTTAACCTAACTCAATTTGTCCCTTAACCTAACTCAATTTGTCCCTTAACCTAACTCAAGTTGTCCCTTAACCTAACTCAAGTTGTCCCTTAACCTAACTCAAGTTGTCCCTTAACCTAACTCAAGTTGTCCCTTAACCTAACTCAAGTTGTCCCTTAACCTAACTCAAGTTGTCCCTTAACCTAACTCAAGTTGTCCCTTAACCTAACTCAAGTTGTCCCTTAACCTAACTCAAGTTGTCCCTTAACCTAACTCAAGTTGTCCCTTAACCTAACTCAAGTTGTCCCTTAACCTAACTCAAGTTGTCCCTTAACCTAACTCAAGTTGTCCCTTAACCTAACTCAAGTTGTCCCTTAACCTAACTCAAGTTGTCCTTAACCTAACTCAAGTTGTCCCTTAACCTAACTCAAGTTGTCCCTTAACCTAACTCAAGTTGTCCCTTAACCTAACTCAAGTTGTCCCTTAACCTAACTCAAGTTGTCCCTTAACCTAACTCAAGTTGTCCCTTAACCTAACTCAATTTGTCCCTTAACCTAACCCACGTTGTCCCTTAACCTAACTCAAGTTGTCCCTTAACCTAACTCAAGTTGTCCCTTAACCTAACTCAAGTTGTCCCTTAACCTAACTCAAGTTGTCCCTTAACCTAACTCAAGTTGTCCCTTAACCTAACTCAAGTTGTCCCTTAACCTAACTCAAGTTGTCCCTTAACCTAACTCAAGTTGTCCCTTAACCTAACTCAAGTTGTCCCTTAACCTAACTCAAGTTGTCCCTTAACCTAACTCAAGTTGTCCCTTAACCTAACTCAAGTTGTCCCTTAACCTAACTCAAGTTGTCCCTTAACCTAACTCAAGTTGTCCCTTAACCTAACTCAAGTTGTCCCTTAACCTAACTCAAGTTGTCCCTTAACCTAACTCAAGTTGTCCCTTAACCTAACTCAAGTTGTCCCTTAACCTAACTCAAGTTGTCCCTTAACCTAACTCAAGTTGTCCCTTAACCTAACTCAAGTTGTCCCTTAACCTAACTCAAGTTGTCCCTTAACCTAACTCAAGTTGTCCCTTAACCTAACTCAATTTGTCCCTTAACCTAACTCAATTTGTCCCTTAACCTAACTCAATTTGTCCCTTAACCTAACTCAAGTTGTCCCTTAACCTAACTCAAGTTGTCCCTTAACCTAACTCAATTTGTCCCTTAACCTAACTCAATTTGTCCCTTACCTACTCAATTTTCCTTAACCTAACTCAATTTGTCCCTTAACCTAACTCAAGTTGTCCCTTAACCTAACTCAAGTTGTCCCTTAACCTAACCCACGTTGTCCCTTAACCTAACCCACGTTGTCCTTAACCTAACCGACGTTGTCCCTTAACCTAACCGACGTTGTCCCTTAACCTAACCGACGTTGTCCCTTAACCTAACCGACGTTGTCCCTTAACCTAACCGACGTTGTCCCTTAACCTAACCGACGTTGTCCCTTAACCTAACCGACGTTGTCCCTTAACCTAACCCACGTTGTCCCTTAACCTAACCCACGTTGTCCCTTAACCTAACCCACGTTGTCCCTTAACCTAACCCACGTTGTCCCTTAACCTAACCCACGTTGTCCCTTAACCTAACCCACGTTGTCCCTTAACCTAACCCACGTTGTCCCTTAACCTAACCCCGTTGTCCCTTAACCTAACCCACGTTGTCCCTTAACCTAACCCACGTTGTCCCTTAACCTAACCCACGTTGTCCCTTAACCTAACCCACGTTGTCCCTTAACCTAACCCACGTTGTCCCTTGAACCTAACCCACGTTGTCCCTTAACCTAACCCACGTTGTCCCTTAACCTAACCCACGTTGTCCCTTAACCTAACCCACGTTGTCCCTTAACCTAACCCACGTTGTCCCTTAACCTAACCCACGTTGTCCCTTAACCTAACCCACGTTGTCCCTTAACCTAACCCACGTTGTCCCTTAACCTAACCCACGTTCCCTTAACCTAACCCACGTTGTCCCTTAACCTAACCCACGTTGTCCCTTAACCTAACCCACGTTGTCCCTTAACCTAACCCACGTTGTCCCTTTGCCTAACATAGTTCACTGCTCGGAATCTCTGGTGTCGTTGTTATCCTCATGTAGATGTCTTGCGAGTGTTGCTTACTTTCCACATATTCCTGCTATCCACTGTCAATTGTACTGCAATAGGACTATATCGCCGACCCCCCCCCTCCCCCCCCCTCTGTCCCCCTCTGTCCCCCTCTTTGTGTCTCTGTCCTCTCAAGCTGGTCGGTCTGGCGTTTGAGTGTTAAATGAGCCTCGCAGCTGTTCAGTTGCATTCAGATGTCGACGCCCTCAGTGTACGTCGTGGTATGGTCTGTGTCCATTGTCCGCTGATGTCGTACGCGTAACCCACACGCTGTACCGATCATCGGTCGTTACGTACAGAGTGAAGTAGTGTGATACGTGTGACCGTACGCTGGCTGTGCCCAACGGTGTCGAATCTCAATTTCCATATGTTGTGCTTGATGCTACTTGTCTCGTCTCCCAATAACAGCTAGGTTGCACTGTGGTACGCCGTAGAGGCGTGTGGGAGGAACGTACGAACGCATTGTATGTCACCCTGGGTCGCTGGGGGTGGTGGTGCGGTGAGTCAGGTCAGGTCAGGTCAGCGTGAGCCGTCTGATGTAGTGACGCGTGTATTCCGACTTTGTCGTATTGCCTCACACAAAGTGCTACCCTGGTGGACCGCGTTCCATATCTGGGACATGCCGCAGATGCCGGTTGACAGTGGATCGCGGAAGGTACATCGCATACGTGCGCGGGCCACCTTCCACGTGTTCTCTTCTGCACATGTCGCAGTGTGTATGTGGTCTGATGTAGCGTGTCGTGACACATGACATCCTGGCATGCAAGAATTGTTGAATTCGCAAATGTAGGTGGACATCTACGTTTACTGCCCAAGATACGCAAATGAACTGGAAATCCGTTGTTGAGCGGTTGTTCACGCTGGAGGTGAATCTGTGATGGCGACGATCGGTACAGCTATTAACCGGTTGTTTCAGCGGTACCCGCCACATCCACACGCGTGACTAGGCCCATGTGGGTATGAAGCGATACGCGGCGGTGGCTTGGTGGGACTGTTCCCGGCCGGTGAAGGGGGGCCGCCCGGCGTGTTGGCCGCGCGCTGCGTGGGCGCACGCGCAACAGGCGGCTGGTGGGGGGCGCCGAGTGGCAGGAGCGCCAGCCGACGGGCCCGGCAGGCGGCGCAGCTACGCTGCGGCGCACCCTGCACGCGGCGCCTGGCGGCCAAAGTTGGTTCAGCCGAGCCCGGTGCGAAGCGCGGTGGACATCTGCAGTGTGCTGGTCTGATTGAGGACTGTGTGCGTTGAGGATGCGCCGCCGCCTGGCACTCGGCGCCGCGACGCCGTCTGCTGCTCGGTCGCCCCAGCGGTTCTCGCAGGTGGTTTGTATCGCAGTTGTGCGGACGTGTTGGCGCGTGCGCTGTGCTGGGAGAGTTCGCTTCTGCACCCAAGTGGGGCTTTGCCCTTGTGTGGCGCTGGCGTTGGAGCTGCCGGTCACCATAGGTGGCGCGTGTTGTCTCCCGCCGGCAATGCCACGACAGCACGCTCCCGGGCCTCTGTCGGCAGCGGCAAGCTCAGTTGGGAGCAAGGGTGTTCGCACTAAAACCGTCTACTCGCCTAACTCCGGGCGATTGCGCCTCTCTCGAAACCGACCAAGTACCTAGGACGGCGCTGCGCGCCGCCGGGACCTGAGAGGGTTTCGAGGTGTATCGTGCAGGGGAGCTCGGCCTCCTCCTGTTTGCAGAATAATTGAGCGGACGCTTGCGTGTTCGCGCGGGCCCCCGGGACACACTCCCGGGCGGCCGGCTGCTCAGCTCTAGTTGACGCAGCTCCCTGGTTGATCCTGCCAGTAGTCATATGCTTGTCTCAAAGATTAAGCCATGCATGTCTCAGTACAAGCCGCATTAAGGTGAAACCGCGAATGGCTCATTAAATCAGTTATGGTTCCTTAGATCGTACCCACGTTACTTGGATAACTGTGGTAATTCTAGAGCTAATACATGCAAACAGAGTCCCGACCAGAGATGGAAGGGACGCTTTTATTAGATCAAAACCAATCGGATTGGCTTGTCTGGTCCGTTTGCCTTGGTGACTCTGAATAACTTTGGGCTGATCGCACGGTCCTCGTACCGGCGACGCATCTTTCAAATGTCTGCCTTATCAACTGTCGATGGTAGGTTCTGCGCCTACCATGGTTGTAACGGGTAACGGGGAATCAGGGTTCGATTCCGGAGAGGGAGCCTGAGAAACGGCTACCACATCCAAGGAAGGCAGCAGGCGCGCAAATTACCCACTCCCGGCACGGGGAGGTAGTGACGAAAAATAACGATACGGGACTCATCCGAGGCCCCGTAATCGGAATGAGTACACTTTAAATCCTTTAACGAGTATCTATTGGAGGGCAAGTCTGGTGCCAGCAGCCGCGGTAATTCCAGCTCCAATAGCGTATATTAAAGTTGTTGCGGTTAAAAAGCTCGTAGTTGGATTTGTGTCCCACGCTGTTGGTTCACCGCCCGTCGGTGTTTAACTGGCATGTATCGTGGGACGTCCTGCCGGTGGGGCGAGCCGAAGGGGTGCTTTCGCGTCCCGAGGCGGACCCCGTTTAAATCCTACCAGGGTGCTCTTTGTTGAGTGTCTCGGTGGGCCGGCACGTTTACTTTGAACAAATTAGAGTGCTTAAAGCAGGCAAGCCCGCCTGAATACTGTGTGCATGGAATAATGGAATAGGACCTCGGTTCTATTTTGTTGGTTTTCGGAACCCGAGGTAATGATTAATAGGGACAGGCGGGGGCATTCGTATTGCGACGTTAGAGGTGAAATTCTTGGATCGTCGCAAGACGAACAGAAGCGAAAGCATTTGCCAAGTATGTTTTCATTAATCAAGAACGAAAGTTAGAGGTTCGAAGGCGATCAGATACCGCCCTAGTTCTAACCATAAACGATGCCAGCCAGCGATCCGCCGCAGTTCCTCCGATGACTCGGCGGGCAGCCTCCGGGAAACCAAAGCTTTTGGGTTCCGGGGGAAGTATGGTTGCAAAGCTGAAACTTAAAGGAA
>NW_026062980.1:5000-10000 GCF_023897955.1 Schistocerca gregaria | reverse complement strand
ACTGTGGCTGTACCAGTTTATCGCTTAACCTAACTGTGGCTGTACCAGTTTATCGCTTAACCTAACTGTGGCTGTACCAGTTTATCGCTTAACCTAACTGTGGCTGTACCAGTTTATCGCTTAACCTAACTGTGGCTGTACCAGTTTATCGCTTAACCTAACTGTGGCTGTACCAGTTTATCGCTTAACCTAACTGTGGCTGCACCAGTTTATCGCTTAACCTAACTGTGGCTGTACCAGTTTATCGCTTAACCTAACTGTGGCTGTACCAGTTTATCGCTTAACCTAACTGTGGCTGTACCAGTTTATCGCTTAACCTAACTGTGGCTGTACCAGTTTATCGCTTAACCTAACTGTGGCTGTACCAGTTTATCGCTTAACCTAACTGTGGCTGTACCAGTTTATCGCTTAACCTAACTGTGGCTGTACCAGTTTATCGCTTAACCTAACTGTGGCTGTACCAGATTATCGCTTAACCTAACTGTGGCTGTACCAGATTATCGCTTAACCTAACTGTGGCTGTACCAGTTTATCGCTTAACCTAACTGTGGCTGTACCAGTTTATCGCTTAACCTAACTGTGGCTGTACCAGATTATCGCTTAACCTAACTGTGGCTGTACCAGATTATCGCTTAACCTAACTGTGGCTGTACCAGTTTATCGCTTAACCTAACTGTGGCTGTACCAGTTTATCGCTTAACCTAACTGTGGCTGTACCAGTTTATCGCTTAACCTAACTGTGGCTGTACCAGTTTATCGCTTAACCTAACTGTGGCTGTACCAGTTTATCGCTTAACCTAACTGTGGCTGTACCAGTTTATCGCTTAACCTAACTGTGGCTGTACCAGTTTATCGCTTAACCTAACTGTGGCTGTACCAGTTTATCGCTTAACCTAACTGTGGCTGTACCAGTTTATCGCTTAACCTAACTGTGGCTGTACCAGTTTATCGCTTAACCTAACTGTGGCTGTACCAGATTATCGCTTAACCTAACTGTGGCTGTACCAGATTATCGCTTAACCTAACTGTGGCTGTACCAGATTATCGCTTAACCTAACTGTGGCTGTACCAGATTATCGCTTAACCTAACTGTGGCTGTACCAGATTATCGCTTAACCTAACTCAATTTGTCCCTTAACCTAACTCAATTTGTCCCTTAACCTAACTCAATTTGTCCCTTAACCTAACTCAATTTGTCCCTTAACCTAACTCAATTTGTCCCTTAACCTAACTCAATTTGTCCCTTAACCTAACTCAATTTGTCCCTTAACCTAACTCAATTTGTCCCTTAACCTAACTCAATTTGTCCCTTAACCTAACTCAATTTGTCCCTTAACCTAACTCAATTTGTCCCTTAACCTAACTCAATTTGTCCCTTAACCTAACTCAATTTGTCCCTTAACCTAACTCAATTTGTCCCTTAACCTAACTCAAGTTGTCCCTTAACCTAACTCAAGTTGTCCCTTAACCTAACTCAAGTTGTCCCTTAACCTAACTCAAGTTGTCCCTTAACCTAACTCAAGTTGTCCCTTAACCTAACTCAAGTTGTCCCTTAACCTAACTCAAGTTGTCCCTTAACCTAACTCAAGTTGTCCCTTAACCTAACTCAAGTTGTCCCTTAACCTAACTCAAGTTGTCCCTTAACCTAACTCAAGTTGTCCCTTAACCTAACTCAAGTTGTCCCTTAACCTAACTCAAGTTGTCCCTTAACCTAACTCAAGTTGTCCCTTAACCTAACTCAAGTTGTCCCTTAACCTAACTCAAGTTGTCCCTTAACCTAACTCAAGTTGTCCCTTAACCTAACTCAAGTTGTCCCTTAACCTAACTCAAGTTGTCCCTTAACCTAACTCAAGTTGTCCCTTAACCTAACTCAATTTGTCCCTTAACCTAACCCACGTTGTCCCTTAACCTAACTCAAGTTGTCCCTTAACCTAACTCAAGTTGTCCCTTAACCTAACTCAAGTTGTCCCTTAACCTAACTCAAGTTGTCCCTTAACCTAACTCAAGTTGTCCCTTAACCTAACTCAAGTTGTCCCTTAACCTAACTCAAGTTGTCCCTTAACCTAACTCAAGTTGTCCCTTAACCTAACTCAAGTTGTCCCTTAACCTAACTCAAGTTGTCCCTTAACCTAACTCAAGTTGTCCCTTAACCTAACTCAAGTTGTCCCTTAACCTAACTCAAGTTGTCCCTTAACCTAACTCAAGTTGTCCCTTAACCTAACTCAAGTTGTCCCTTAACCTAACTCAAGTTGTCCCTTAACCTAACTCAAGTTGTCCCTTAACCTAACTCAAGTTGTCCCTTAACCTAACTCAAGTTGTCCCTTAACCTAACTCAAGTTGTCCCTTAACCTAACTCAAGTTGTCCCTTAACCTAACTCAAGTTGTCCCTTAACCTAACTCAAGTTGTCCCTTAACCTAACTCAATTTGTCCCTTAACCTAACTCAATTTGTCCCTTAACCTAACTCAATTTGTCCCTTAACCTAACTCAATTTGTCCCTTAACCTAACTCAAGTTGTCCCTTAACCTAACTCAATTTGTCCCTTAACCTAACTCAATTTGTCCCTTAACCTAACTCAATTTGTCCCTTAACCTAACTCAATTTGTCCCTTAACCTAACTCAAGTTGTCCCTTAACCTAACTCAAGTTGTCCCTTAACCTAACCCACGTTGTCCCTTAACCTAACCCACGTTGTCCCTTAACCTAACCGACGTTGTCCCTTAACCTAACCGACGTTGTCCCTTAACCTAACCGACGTTGTCCCTTAACCTAACCGACGTTGTCCCTTAACCTAACCGACGTTGTCCCTTAACCTAACCGACGTTGTCCCTTAACCTAACCGACGTTGTCCCTTAACCTAACCCACGTTGTCCCTTAACCTAACCCACGTTGTCCCTTAACCTAACCCACGTTGTCCCTTAACCTAACCCACGTTGTCCCTTAACCTAACCCACGTTGTCCCTTAACCTAACCCACGTTGTCCCTTAACCTAACCCACGTTGTCCCTTAACCTAACCCACGTTGTCCCTTAACCTAACCCACGTTGTCCCTTAACCTAACCCACGTTGTCCCTTAACCTAACCCACGTTGTCCCTTAACCTAACCCACGTTGTCCCTTAACCTAACCCACGTTGTCCCTTAACCTAACCCACGTTGTCCCTTAACCTAACCCACGTTGTCCCTTAACCTAACCCACGTTGTCCCTTAACCTAACCCACGTTGTCCCTTAACCTAACCCACGTTGTCCCTTAACCTAACCCACGTTGTCCCTTAACCTAACCCACGTTGTCCCTTAACCTAACCCACGTTGTCCCTTAACCTAACCCACGTTGTCCCTTAACCTAACCCACGTTGTCCCTTAACCTAACCCACGTTGTCCCTTAACCTAACCCACGTTGTCCCTTAACCTAACCCACGTTGTCCCTTTGCCTAACATAGTTCACTGCTCGGAATCTCTGGTGTCGTTGTTATCCTCATGTAGATGTCTTGCGAGTGTTGCTTACTTTCCACATATTCCTGCTATCCACTGTCAATTGTACTGCAATAGGACTATATCGCCGACCCCCCCCCTCCCCCCCCTCTGTCCCCTTCTGTCCCCCTCTTTGTGTCTCTGTCCTCTCAAGCTGGTCGGTCTGGCGTTTGAGTGTTAAATGAGCCTCGCAGCTGTTCAGTTGCATTCAGATGTCGACGCCCTCAGTGTACGTCGTGGTATGGTCTGTGTCCATTGTCCGCTGATGTCGTACGCGTAACCCACACGCTGTACCGATCATCGGTCGTTACGTACAGAGTGAAGTAGTGTGATACGTGTGACCGTACGCTGGCTGTGCCCAACGGTGTCGAATCTCAATTTCCATATGTTGTGCTTGATGCTACTTGTCTCGTCTCCCAATAACAGCTAGGTTGCACTGTGGTACGCCGTAGAGGCGTGTGGGAGGAACGTACGAACGCATTGTATGTCACCCTGGGTCGCTGGGGGTGGTGGTGCGGTGAGTCAGGTCAGGTCAGGTCAGCGTGAGCCGTCTGATGTAGTGACGCGTGTATTCCGACTTTGTCGTATTGCCTCACACAAAGTGCTACCCTGGTGGACCGCGTTCCATATCTGGGACATGCCGCAGATGCCGGTTGACAGTGGATCGCGGAAGGTACATCGCATACGTGCGCGGGCCACCTTCCACGTGTTCTCTTCTGCACATGTCGCAGTGTGTATGTGGTCTGATGTAGCGTGTCGTGACACATGACATCCTGGCATGCAAGAATTGTTGAATTCGCAAATGTAGGTGGACATCTACGTTTACTGCCCAAGATACGCAAATGAACTGGAAATCCGTTGTTGAGCGGTTGTTCACGCTGGAGGTGAATCTGTGATGGCGACGATCGGTACAGCTATTAACCGGTTGTTTCAGCGGTACCCGCCACATCCACACGCGTGACTAGGCCCATGTGGGTATGAAGCGATACGCGGCGGTGGCTTGGTGGGACTGTTCCCGGCCGGTGAAGGGGGGCCGCCCGGCGTGTTGGCCGCGCGCTGCGTGGGCGCACGCGCAACAGGCGGCTGGTGGGGGGCGCCGAGTGGCAGGAGCGCCAGCCGACGGGCCCGGCAGGCGGCGCAGCTACGCTGCGGCGCACCCTGCACGCGGCGCCTGGCGGCCAAAGTTGGTTCAGCCGAGCCCGGTGCGAAGCGCGGTGGACATCTGCAGTGTGCTGGTCTGATTGAGGACTGTGTGCGTTGAGGATGCGCCGCCGCCTGGCACTCGGCGCCGCGACGCCGTCTGCTGCTCGGTCGCCCCAGCGGTTCTCGCAGGTGGTTTGTATCGCAGTTGTGCGGACGTGTTGGCGCGTGCGCTGTGCTGGGAGAGTTCGCTTCTGCACCCAAGTGGGGCTTTGCCCTTGTGTGGCGCTGGCGTTGGAGCTGCCGGTCACCATAGGTGGCGCGTGTTGTCTCCCGCCGGCAATGCCACGACAGCACGCTCCCGGGCCTCTGTCGGCAGCGGCAAGCTCAGTT
>NW_026062979.1:32500-37500 GCF_023897955.1 Schistocerca gregaria | reverse complement strand
GCCCACAGTGCTCATTTGCCGAGCCCACCCACACAAAACCTGCACCCCCCTCCAGCGCAGGAGCCGCAACCCGGGTGCGTACGCCGCACCAAGTGCTCCACCCGCGACCGTACGTGCCCCGCCGAAATCGCAACTCCGGCGGATGAACGGCGGACTTTTCTCGCAGTCGTAAGTTGCAATCCACCCCTATATCTTGCGTCTCATGAAGAGTTATATCAAGTATGCCAAATTCCCGCTGTCCCTATACATGCAGTAAGTTCGTCATGGGCGCTGGCCGGCAGGCCGCGAGACCTGACGCCCGGCGGCAAAGAGTGCTCCTCTGAGGATATAGATGTTCCGTTCCGCCGCACAATGGTGACGGTGACCGCTGCCTGCGGTGGCAACGCTGGGCACAGTCGATACTCGCCGTGTGGTGGAAGGTAAACATTATGCGGTACATCAGTACTTTCCTAATAGTTCGGTCGTCTCACGGCACTGCTTAGTAAATGATGCAAGGCCACATATAGATGATTTATGCGAATGTCCCTATACGTGCTGTAAGACTGGGCACACAACGTGAATCGCACGTCAGCCAGACACTCGAACATGCACTACTCTCGGCCTGCAACGGAGACACACAATACGTAAACATCTGGAATGCGACAATGTCGAGTGCACCCTCTCTGCCACATTGCACCGTCGACACTATGATAACCAGACCAGTAGGTCCACCTATAAAAGCACAATACCACACTCCTCCGACAACTACCATTGCTCAGATAAACCAACACCACCAACACACATCCTACACAGAGGGGCACCAAATATCACCACCCGCCCTCGTGTTATACCACATGAAAAATTGCAGAAGTGAGAGACACAGACCCGCCAGCCTCTTGCTACAAGCATCGAACCGACGTGACGTATCTGACGGTGACTCAGGCATCCGCGTACTGCCACCACTATCCACCCCCCCCCCTCTCTGCCCCCTTCCCACACAATACCAAATTTAACCAACTTTATCGCTTAACCTAACTGTGGTTTTACCAGATTATCGCTTAACCTAACTGTGGTTTTACCAGATTATCGCTTAACCTAACTGTGGCTGTACCAGATTATCGCTTAACCTAACTGTGGCTGTACCAGATTATCGCTTAACCTAACTGTGGCTGTACCAGATTATCGCTTAACCTAACTGTGGCTGTACCAGATTATCGCTTAACCTAACTGTGGCTGTACCAGATTATCGCTTAACCTAACTGTGGCTGTACCAGATTATCGCTTAACCTAACTGTGGCTGTACCAGATTATCGCTTAACCTAACTGTGGTTGTACCAGATTATCCCTTAACCTAACTCAATTTGTCCCTTAACCTAACTCAATTTGTCCCTTAACCTAACTCAATTTGTCCCTTAACCTAACTCAATTTGTCCCTTAACCTAACTCAATTTGTCCCTTAACCTAACTCAATTTGTCCCTTAACCTAACTCAATTTGTCCCTTAACCTAACTCAATTTGTCCCTTAACCTAACTCAATTTGTCCCTTAACCTAACTCAATTTGTCCCTTAACCTAACTCAATTTGTCCCTTAACCTAACTCAATTTGTCCCTTAACCTAACCCACGTTGTCCCTTAACCTAACTCAATTTGTCCCTTAACCTAACTCAATTTGTCCCTTAACCTAACTCAATTTGTCCCTTAACCTAACTCAATTTGTCCCTTAACCTAACTCAATTTGTCCCTTAACCTAACTCAATTTGTCCCTTAACCTAACCCACGTTGTCCCTTAACCTAACCCACGTTGTCCCTTAACCTAACCCACGTTGTCCCTTAACCTAACCCACGTTGTCCCTTAACCTAACCCACGTTGTCCCTTAACCTAACCCACGTTGTCCCTTAACCTAACCCACGTTGTCCCTTAACCTAACCCACGTTGTCCCTTAACCTAACCCACGTTGTCCCTTAACCTAACCCACGTTGTCCCTTAACCTAACCCACGTTGTCCCTTAACCTAACCCACGTTGTCCCTTAACCTAACCCACGTTGTCCCTTAACCTAACCCACGTTGTCCCTTTGCCTAACATAGTTCACTGCTCGGAATCTCTGGTGTCGTTGTTATCCTCATGTAGATGTCTTGCGAGTGTTGCTTACTTTCCACATATTCCCGCTATCCACTGTCAATTGTACTGCAATAGGACTATATCGCCCCCCCCCCCCCTCTGCCCCTCTCTTTGTGTCTCCGTCCTCTCAAGCTGGTCGGTCTGGCGTTTGAGTGTTAAATGAGCCTCGCAGCTGTTCAGTTGCGTTCAGATGTCGACGCCCTCAGTGTACGTCGTGGTATGGTCTGTGTCCATTGTCCGCTGATGTCGTACGCGTAACCCACACGCTGTACCGATCATCGGTAGTTACGTACAGAGTGAAGTAGTGTGATACGTGTGACCGTACGCTGGCTGTGCCCAACGGTGTCGAATCTCAATTTCCATATGTTGTGCTCGATGCTACTTGTCTCGTCTCCCAATAACAGCTAGGTTGCACTGTGGTACGCCGTAGAGGCGTGTGGGAGGAACGTACGAACGCATTGTATGTCACCCTGGGTCGCTGGGGGTGGTGGTGCGGTGAGTCAGGTCAGGTCAGCGTGAGCCGTGTGATGTAGTGACGCGTGTATTCCGACTTTGTCGTATTGCCTCACACAAAGTGCTACCCTGGTGGACCGCGTTCCATATCTGGGACATGCCGCAGATGCCGGTTGACAGTGGATCGCGGAAGGGACATCGCATACGTGCGCGGGCCACCTTCCACGTGTTCTCTTCTGCACATGTCGCAGTGTGTATGTGGTCTGATGTAGCGTGTCGTGACACATGACATCCTGGCATGCAAGAATTGTTGAATTCGCAAATGTAGGTGGACATCTACGTTTACTGCCCAAGATACGCAAATGAACTGGAAATCCGTTGTTGAGCGGTTGTTCACGCTGGAGGTGAATCTGTGATGGCGACGATCGGTACAGCTATTAACCGGTTGTTTCAGCGGTACCCGCCACATCCACACACGTGACTAGGCCCATGTGGGTATGAAGCGATACGCGGCGGTGGCTTGGTGGGACTGTTCCCGGCCGGTGAAGGGGGGCCGCCCGGCGTGTTGGCCGCGCGCTGCGTGGGCGCACGCGCAACAGGCGGCTGGTGGGGGGCGCCGAGTGGCAGGAGCGCCAGCCGACGGGCTCGGCAGGCGGCGCAGCTACGCTGCGGCGCACCCTGCACGCGGCGCCTGGCGGCCAAAGTTGGTTCAGCCGAGCCCGGTGCGAAGCGCGGTGGACATCTGCAGTGTGCTGGTCTGATTGAGGACTGTGTGCGTTGAGGATGCGCCGCCGCCTGGCACTCGGCGCCGCGACGCCGTCTGCTGCTCGGTCGCCCCAGCGGTTCTCGCAGGTGGTTTGTATCGCAGTTGTGCGGACGTGTTGGCGCGTGCGCTGTGCTGGGAGAGTTCGCTTCTGCACCCAAGTGGGGCTTTGCCCTTGTGTGGCGCTGGCGTTGGAGCTGCCGGTCACCATAGGTGGCGCGTGTTGTCTCCCGCCGGCAATGCCACGACAGCACGCTCCCGGGCCTCTGTCGGCAGCGGCAAGCTCAGTTGGGAGCAAGGGTGTTCGCACTAAAACCGTCTACTCGCCTAACTCCGGGCGATTGCGCCTCTCTCGAAACCGACCAAGTACCTAGGACGGCGCTGCGCGCCGCCGGGACCTGAGAGGGTTTCGAGGTGTATCGTGCAGGGGAGCTCGGCCTCCTCCTGTTTGCAGAATAATTGAGCGGACGCTTGCGTGTTCGCGCGGGCCCCCGGGACACACTCCCGGGCGGCCGGCTGCTCAGCTCTAGTTGACGCAGCTCCCTGGTTGATCCTGCCAGTAGTCATATGCTTGTCTCAAAGATTAAGCCATGCATGTCTCAGTACAAGCCGCATTAAGGTGAAACCGCGAATGGCTCATTAAATCAGTTATGGTTCCTTAGATCGTACCCACGTTACTTGGATAACTGTGGTAATTCTAGAGCTAATACATGCAAACAGAGTCCCGACCAGAGATGGAAGGGACGCTTTTATTAGATCAAAACCAATCGGATTGGCTTGTCTGGTCCGTTTGCCTTGGTGACTCTGAATAACTTTGGGCTGATCGCACGGTCCTCGTACCGGCGACGCATCTTTCAAATGTCTGCCTTATCAACTGTCGATGGTAGGTTCTGCGCCTACCATGGTTGTAACGGGTAACGGGGAATCAGGGTTCGATTCCGGAGAGGGAGCCTGAGAAACGGCTACCACATCCAAGGAAGGCAGCAGGCGCGCAAATTACCCACTCCCGGCACGGGGAGGTAGTGACGAAAAATAACGATACGGGACTCATCCGAGGCCCCGTAATCGGAATGAGTACACTTTAAATCCTTTAACGAGTATCTATTGGAGGGCAAGTCTGGTGCCAGCAGCCGCGGTAATTCCAGCTCCAATAGCGTATATTAAAGTTGTTGCGGTTAAAAAGCTCGTAGTTGGATTTGTGTCCCACGCTGTTGGTTCACCGCCCGTCGGTGTTTAACTGGCATGTATCGTGGGACGTCCTGCCGGTGGGGCGAGCCGAAGGGGTGCTTTCGCGTCCCGAGGCGGACCCCGTTTAAATCCTACCAGGGTGCTCTTTGTTGAGTGTCTCGGTGGGCCGGCACGTTTACTTTGAACAAATTAGAGTGCTTAAAGCAGGCAAGCCCGCCTGAATACTGTGTGCATGGAATAATGGAATAGGACCTCGGTTCTATTTTGTTGGTTTTCGGAACCCGAGGTAATGATTAATAGGGACAGGCGGGGGCATTCGTATTGCGACGTTAGAGGTGAAATTCTTGGATCGTCGCAAGACGAACAGAAGCGAAAGCATTTGCCAAGTATGTTTTCATTAATCAAGAACGAAAGTTAGAGGTTCGAAGGCGATCAGATACCGCCCTAGTTCTAACCATAAACGATGCCAGCCAGCGATCCGCCGCAGTTCCTCCGAT
>NW_026062979.1:22500-25000 GCF_023897955.1 Schistocerca gregaria | reverse complement strand
ACCTAACTGTGGCTGTACCAGATTATCGCTTAACCTAACTGTGGCTGTACCAGATTATCGCTTAACCTAACTGTGGCTGTACCAGATTATCGCTTAACCTAACTGTGGCTGTACCAGATTATCGCTTAACCTAACTGTGGCTGTACCAGATTATCGCTTAACCTAACTGTGGCTGTACCAGATTATCGCTTAACCTAACTGTGGTTGTACCAGATTATCCCTTAACCTAACTCAATTTGTCCCTTAACCTAACTCAATTTGTCCCTTAACCTAACTCAATTTGTCCCTTAACCTAACTCAATTTGTCCCTTAACCTAACTCAATTTGTCCCTTAACCTAACTCAATTTGTCCCTTAACCTAACTCAATTTGTCCCTTAACCTAACTCAATTTGTCCCTTAACCTAACTCAATTTGTCCCTTAACCTAACTCAATTTGTCCCTTAACCTAACTCAATTTGTCCCTTAACCTAACTCAATTTGTCCCTTAACCTAACTCAATTTGTCCCTTAACCTAACTCAATTTGTCCCTTAACCTAACCCACGTTGTCCCTTAACCTAACTCAATTTGTCCCTTAACCTAACTCAATTTGTCCCTTAACCTAACTCAATTTGTCCCTTAACCTAACTCAATTTGTCCCTTAACCTAACTCAATTTGTCCCTTAACCTAACTCAATTTGTCCCTTAACCTAACTCAATTTGTCCCTTAACCTAACCCACGTTGTCCCTTAACCTAACCCACGTTGTCCCTTAACCTAACCCACGTTGTCCCTTAACCTAACCCACGTTGTCCCTTAACCTAACCCACGTTGTCCCTTAACCTAACCCACGTTGTCCCTTAACCTAACCCACGTTGTCCCTTAACCTAACCCACGTTGTCCCTTAACCTAACCCACGTTGTCCCTTAACCTAACCCACGTTGTCCCTTAACCTAACCCACGTTGTCCCTTAACCTAACCCACGTTGTCCCTTAACCTAACCCACGTTGTCCCTTAACCTAACCCACGTTGTCCCTTAACCTAACCCACGTTGTCCCTTAACCTAACCCACGTTGTCCCTTAACCTAACCCACGTTGTCCCTTAACCTAACCCACGTTGTCCCTTTGCCTAACATAGTTCACTGCTCGGAATCTCTGGTGTCGTTGTTATCCTCATGTAGATGTCTTGCGAGTGTTGCTTACTTTCCACATATTCCCGCTATCCACTGTCAATTGTACTGCAATAGGACTATATCGCCCCCCCCCCCCCTCTGCCCCTCTCTTTGTGTCTCCGTCCTCTCAAGCTGGTCGGTCTGGCGTTTGAGTGTTAAATGAGCCTCGCAGCTGTTCAGTTGCGTTCAGATGTCGACGCCCTCAGTGTACGTCGTGGTATGGTCTGTGTCCATTGTCCGCTGATGTCGTACGCGTAACCCACACGCTGTACCGATCATCGGTAGTTACGTACAGAGTGAAGTAGTGTGATACGTGTGACCGTACGCTGGCTGTGCCCAACGGTGTCGAATCTCAATTTCCATATGTTGTGCTCGATGCTACTTGTCTCGTCTCCCAATAACAGCTAGGTTGCACTGTGGTACGCCGTAGAGGCGTGTGGGAGGAACGTACGAACGCATTGTATGTCACCCTGGGTCGCTGGGGGTGGTGGTGCGGTGAGTCAGGTCAGGTCAGCGTGAGCCGTGTGATGTAGTGACGCGTGTATTCCGACTTTGTCGTATTGCCTCACACAAAGTGCTACCCTGGTGGACCGCGTTCCATATCTGGGACATGCCGCAGATGCCGGTTGACAGTGGATCGCGGAAGGGACATCGCATACGTGCGCGGGCCACCTTCCACGTGTTCTCTTCTGCACATGTCGCAGTGTGTATGTGGTCTGATGTAGCGTGTCGTGACACATGACATCCTGGCATGCAAGAATTGTTGAATTCGCAAATGTAGGTGGACATCTACGTTTACTGCCCAAGATACGCAAATGAACTGGAAATCCGTTGTTGAGCGGTTGTTCACGCTGGAGGTGAATCTGTGATGGCGACGATCGGTACAGCTATTAACCGGTTGTTTCAGCGGTACCCGCCACATCCACACACGTGACTAGGCCCATGTGGGTATGAAGCGATACGCGGCGGTGGCTTGGTGGGACTGTTCCCGGCCGGTGAAGGGGGGCCGCCCGGCGTGTTGGCCGCGCGCTGCGTGGGCGCACGCGCAACAGGCGGCTGGTGGGGGGCGCCGAGTGGCAGGAGCGCCAGCCGACGGGCTCGGCAGGCGGCGCAGCTACGCTGCGGCGCACCCTGCACGCGGCGCCTGGCGGCCAAAGTTGGTTCAGCCGAGCCCGGTGCGAAGCGCGGTGGACATCTGCAGTGTGCTGGTCTGATTGAGGACTGTGTGCGTTGAGGATGCGCCGCCGCCTGGCACTCGGCGCCGCGACGCCGTCTGCTGCTCGGTCGCCCCAGCGGTTCTCGCAGGTGGTTTGTATCGCAGTTGTGCGGACGTGTTGGCGCGTGCGCTGTG
>NW_026062979.1:10000-12500 GCF_023897955.1 Schistocerca gregaria | reverse complement strand
CACGTTGTCCCTTAACCTAACCCACGTTGTCCCTTAACCTAACCCACGTTGTCCCTTAACCTAACCCACGTTGTCCCTTAACCTAACCCACGTTGTCCCTTAACCTAACCCACGTTGTCCCTTAACCTAACCCACGTTGTCCCTTTGCCTAACATAGTTCACTGCTCGGAATCTCTGGTGTCGTTGTTATCCTCATGTAGATGTCTTGCGAGTGTTGCTTACTTTCCACATATTCCCGCTATCCACTGTCAATTGTACTGCAATAGGACTATATCGCCCCCCCCCCCCCCTCTGCCCCTCTCTTTGTGTCTCCGTCCTCTCAAGCTGGTCGGTCTGGCGTTTGAGTGTTAAATGAGCCTCGCAGCTGTTCAGTTGCGTTCAGATGTCGACGCCCTCAGTGTACGTCGTGGTATGGTCTGTGTCCATTGTCCGCTGATGTCGTACGCGTAACCCACACGCTGTACCGATCATCGGTAGTTACGTACAGAGTGAAGTAGTGTGATACGTGTGACCGTACGCTGGCTGTGCCCAACGGTGTCGAATCTCAATTTCCATATGTTGTGCTCGATGCTACTTGTCTCGTCTCCCAATAACAGCTAGGTTGCACTGTGGTACGCCGTAGAGGCGTGTGGGAGGAACGTACGAACGCATTGTATGTCACCCTGGGTCGCTGGGGGTGGTGGTGCGGTGAGTCAGGTCAGGTCAGCGTGAGCCGTGTGATGTAGTGACGCGTGTATTCCGACTTTGTCGTATTGCCTCACACAAAGTGCTACCCTGGTGGACCGCGTTCCATATCTGGGACATGCCGCAGATGCCGGTTGACAGTGGATCGCGGAAGGGACATCGCATACGTGCGCGGGCCACCTTCCACGTGTTCTCTTCTGCACATGTCGCAGTGTGTATGTGGTCTGATGTAGCGTGTCGTGACACATGACATCCTGGCATGCAAGAATTGTTGAATTCGCAAATGTAGGTGGACATCTACGTTTACTGCCCAAGATACGCAAATGAACTGGAAATCCGTTGTTGAGCGGTTGTTCACGCTGGAGGTGAATCTGTGATGGCGACGATCGGTACAGCTATTAACCGGTTGTTTCAGCGGTACCCGCCACATCCACACACGTGACTAGGCCCATGTGGGTATGAAGCGATACGCGGCGGTGGCTTGGTGGGACTGTTCCCGGCCGGTGAAGGGGGGCCGCCCGGCGTGTTGGCCGCGCGCTGCGTGGGCGCACGCGCAACAGGCGGCTGGTGGGGGGCGCCGAGTGGCAGGAGCGCCAGCCGACGGGCTCGGCAGGCGGCGCAGCTACGCTGCGGCGCACCCTGCACGCGGCGCCTGGCGGCCAAAGTTGGTTCAGCCGAGCCCGGTGCGAAGCGCGGTGGACATCTGCAGTGTGCTGGTCTGATTGAGGACTGTGTGCGTTGAGGATGCGCCGCCGCCTGGCACTCGGCGCCGCGACGCCGTCTGCTGCTCGGTCGCCCCAGCGGTTCTCGCAGGTGGTTTGTATCGCAGTTGTGCGGACGTGTTGGCGCGTGCGCTGTGCTGGGAGAGTTCGCTTCTGCACCCAAGTGGGGCTTTGCCCTTGTGTGGCGCTGGCGTTGGAGCTGCCGGTCACCATAGGTGGCGCGTGTTGTCTCCCGCCGGCAATGCCACGACAGCACGCTCCCGGGCCTCTGTCGGCAGCGGCAAGCTCAGTTGGGAGCAAGGGTGTTCGCACTAAAACCGTCTACTCGCCTAACTCCGGGCGATTGCGCCTCTCTCGAAACCGACCAAGTACCTAGGACGGCGCTGCGCGCCGCCGGGACCTGAGAGGGTTTCGAGGTGTATCGTGCAGGGGAGCTCGGCCTCCTCCTGTTTGCAGAATAATTGAGCGGACGCTTGCGTGTTCGCGCGGGCCCCCGGGACACACTCCCGGGCGGCCGGCTGCTCAGCTCTAGTTGACGCAGCTCCCTGGTTGATCCTGCCAGTAGTCATATGCTTGTCTCAAAGATTAAGCCATGCATGTCTCAGTACAAGCCGCATTAAGGTGAAACCGCGAATGGCTCATTAAATCAGTTATGGTTCCTTAGATCGTACCCACGTTACTTGGATAACTGTGGTAATTCTAGAGCTAATACATGCAAACAGAGTCCCGACCAGAGATGGAAGGGACGCTTTTATTAGATCAAAACCAATCGGATTGGCTTGTCTGGTCCGTTTGCCTTGGTGACTCTGAATAACTTTGGGCTGATCGCACGGTCCTCGTACCGGCGACGCATCTTTCAAATGTCTGCCTTATCAACTGTCGATGGTAGGTTCTGCGCCTACCATGGTTGTAACGGGTAACGGGGAATCAGGGTTCGATTCCGGAGAGGGAGCCTGAGAAACGGCTACCACATCCAAGGAAGGCAGCAGGCGCGCAAATTACCCACTCCCGGCACGGGGAGGTAGTGACGAAAAATAACGATACGGGACTCATCCGAGGCCCCGTAATCGGAATGAGTACACTTTAAATCCTTT
>NW_026062979.1:0-2500 GCF_023897955.1 Schistocerca gregaria | reverse complement strand
GATTTATGCGAATGTCCCTATACGTGCTGTAAGACTGGGCACACAACGTGAATCGCACGTCAGCCAGACACTCGAACATGCACTACTCTCGGCCTGCAACGGAGACACACAATACGTAAACATCTGGAATGCGACAATGTCGAGCTGCACCCTCTCTGCCACATTGCACCGTCGACACTATGATAACCAGACCAGTAGGTCCACCTATAAAAGCACAATACCACACTCCTCCGACAACTACCATTGCTCAGATAAACCAACACCACCAACACACATCCTACACAGAGGGGCACCAAATATCACCCACCCGCCCTCGTGTTATACCACATGAAAAATTGCAGAAGTGAGAGACACAGACCCGCCAGCCTCTTGCTACAAGCATCGAACCGACGTGACGTATCTGACGGTGACTCAGGCATCCGCGTACTGCCACCACTATCCACCCCCCCCCTCTCTGCCCCCTTCCCACACAATACCAAATTTAACCAACTTTATCGCTTAACCTAACTGTGGTTTTACCAGATTATCGCTTAACCTAACTGTGGTTTTACCAGATTATCGCTTAACCTAACTGTGGCTGTACCAGATTATCGCTTAACCTAACTGTGGCTGTACCAGATTATCGCTTAACCTAACTGTGGCTGTACCAGATTATCGCTTAACCTAACTGTGGCTGTACCAGATTATCGCTTAACCTAACTGTGGCTGTACCAGATTATCGCTTAACCTAACTGTGGCTGTACCAGATTATCGCTTAACCTAACTGTGGTTGTACCAGATTATCCCTTAACCTAACTCAATTTGTCCCTTAACCTAACTCAATTTGTCCCTTAACCTAACTCAATTTGTCCCTTAACCTAACTCAATTTGTCCCTTAACCTAACTCAATTTGTCCCTTAACCTAACTCAATTTGTCCCTTAACCTAACTCAATTTGTCCCTTAACCTAACTCAATTTGTCCCTTAACCTAACTCAATTTGTCCCTTAACCTAACTCAATTTGTCCCTTAACCTAACTCAATTTGTCCCTTAACCTAACTCAATTTGTCCCTTAACCTAACTCAATTTGTCCCTTAACCTAACTCAATTTGTCCCTTAACCTAACTCAATTTGTCCCTTAACCTAACCCACGTTGTCCCTTAACCTAACTCAATTTGTCCCTTAACCTAACTCAATTTGTCCCTTAACCTAACTCAATTTGTCCCTTAACCTAACTCAATTTGTCCCTTAACCTAACTCAATTTGTCCCTTAACCTAACTCAATTTGTCCCTTAACCTAACCCACGTTGTCCCTTAACCTAACCCACGTTGTCCCTTAACCTAACCCACGTTGTCCCTTAACCTAACCCACGTTGTCCCTTAACCTAACCCACGTTGTCCCTTAACCTAACCCACGTTGTCCCTTAACCTAACCCACGTTGTCCCTTAACCTAACCCACGTTGTCCCTTAACCTAACCCACGTTGTCCCTTAACCTAACCCACGTTGTCCCTTAACCTAACCCATGTTGTCCCTTAACCTAACCCACGTTGTCCCTTAACCTAACCCACGTTGTCCCTTAACCTAACCCACGTTGTCCCTTAACCTAACCCACGTTGTCCCTTAACCTAACCCACGTTGTCCCTTAACCTAACCCACGTTGTCCCTTAACCTAACCCACGTTGTCCCTTAACCTAACCCACGTTGTCCCTTTGCCTAACATAGTTCACTGCTCGGAATCTCTGGTGTCGTTGTTATCCTCATGTAGATGTCTTGCGAGTGTTGCTTACTTTCCACATATTCCCGCTATCCACTGTCAATTGTACTGCAATAGGACTATATCGCCCCCCCCCCCCCTCTGCCCCTCTCTTTGTGTCTCCGTCCTCTCAAGCTGGTCGGTCTGGCGTTTGAGTGTTAAATGAGCCTCGCAGCTGTTCAGTTGCGTTCAGATGTCGACGCCCTCAGTGTACGTCGTGGTATGGTCTGTGTCCATTGTCCGCTGATGTCGTACGCGTAACCCACACGCTGTACCGATCATCGGTAGTTACGTACAGAGTGAAGTAGTGTGATACGTGTGACCGTACGCTGGCTGTGCCCAACGGTGTCGAATCTCAATTTCCATATGTTGTGCTCGATGCTACTTGTCTCGTCTCCCAATAACAGCTAGGTTGCACTGTGGTACGCCGTAGAGGCGTGTGGGAGGAACGTACGAACGCATTGTATGTCACCCTGGGTCGCTGGGGGTGGTGGTGCGGTGAGTCAGGTCAGGTCAGCGTGAGCCGTGTGATGTAGTGACGCGTGTATTCCGACTTTGTCGTATTGCCTCACACAAAGTGCTACCCTGGTGGACCGCGTTCCATATCTGGGGACATGCCGCAGATGCCGGTTGACAGTGGATCGCGGAAGGGACATCGCATACGTGCGCGGGCCACCTTCCACGTGTTCTCTTCTGCACATGTCGCAGTGTGTATGTGGTCTGATGTAGCGTGTCGTGACACATGACATCAACACGCGATCTAGTGT
>NW_026062978.1:0-19444 GCF_023897955.1 Schistocerca gregaria | reverse complement strand
ACACTCAGAATCGCGTGTTGAGAAGAAGAGGAGAAGAGGAAGGGAGAAGAGAAGAAAGAGGGAGAAGAGAAGGAGAAAAAGAAGAGGAGAAGAGTAAGAGAAAGGAAGAGATAGAGGCGTAGAGGATTAGGAGAGAAGGGAAGAGAAGAGAAGAAAGAGAAAGGAAGAAAGAGAGAGAAGAGAGAAGAGAGAGAAAGGAAAGGATGAGAGGAAGGATGAGAAAGAGAACAGGCAAAAGATGGCAGACCAGGCGGCTACGAACGAGACTGCCGCGGCACCCGCCGCCACCGGCACTACGAAGAAGGCCAAGTCTGCGTCGTCTGCGAAGAAGCCGCGCGCCAAGCCTGCGCACCCGCGCACCTCTGAGATGGTGACGGCCGCCATCAAGAGTCTGAAGGAGCGCGGCGGGTCGTCGCTGCAGGCGATCAAGAAGTACATTGCCGCGCACTACAAGCTGGACGCGGAGAAGCTGGCGCCCTTTATCAAGAAGTACCTCAAGTCGGCCGTCGTGGCTGGCGAGCTGGTGCAGACGAAGGGGAAGGGCGCGTCGGGCTCTTTCAAGCTTGCCGGCGCCGGCGGCGGGGCGGCCGAGGGCGGCAAGGCTCGTGGTGGCGGCGGTGGTGCGAAGAAGAAGCGCGCCGCTCCGGCCAGCAAGGAGAAGAAGGGGGCCCGTGCGGCCGGCGCAAAGAAGGCTGGCGGCGTGAAGGCGGCGACCGGTCGGAAGGCGGGCGCCGCCAAGAAGGCGTCTGCGGCGTCGGCCGCTCCCGCGGGTGCGAAGAAGGCGGCTGCGGCCAAGCCGGCCAAGGCCAAGTCGCCGTCGAAGGCGAAGAAGGCCGCCAAGGTTCCGACGAAGAAGCCGAAGGCGCCGCGCCCGAAGAAGGCGACGGCGACGCCGTCTAAGGCGAAGGCTTCGCCCAAGAAGAAGAAGTAAAAAGGGCAGGGAAGGGTTGGCGGTTGACACCGTCGCCTGGAGGCCGGCGCGCAACCAGAGGCTGTCGCGCGGTCCCGGACAAAAACAAAAACGGCCCTTCTCAGGGCCATCAAAGCACGTCGGGAAGGTGTTGATTGTCGTGTCGTGTCGTGGTCGGTCGGTTGCCTTGTTGTCTGTCTGTCTGTCTTGCTTGCTGGCGTTTGTTTGTTTCATGTGTGGATGGTGGTTGGATTGTGGGGTCGTTGGCGGGCGTGGGCGGCGGCGCCGCGGTTGGTGTTACACAAAGTGTATTTTACTTTTATTATTTTTTACCTATTTATTTTGCGCCGCGTTTGTTTGTTTGTTTGTCTTGGTGGTGGTTTTGGAATAGTCTTTTTTGCTTTGCTTTGCTTTCCGGGCGTCACGTTTTGTGCCGTGGCCTGTGTGGGTGGCGCTATTGACGCTTGCGACTTGGTTCGGCCGGTGCGGTGCTTTTTTCTTTTTTTTGGAAACGGCGGCGCCGGGCCGGGCCGGGGGTGGGACGACTGGACTGGAGAGTGAGTGGGGAACTAGTCGTTGCGACCGACAAAGTTTTGCTCGCGACGGAGAGACGTTAGTGGCCCTGAAAAGGGCCGTTTTGTTTGTTTGGCGGTGTGCGGGTTTAGGCGCGCTCGCCGCGGATGCGGCGCGCGAGCTGGATGTCCTTGGGCATGATGGTGACTCGCTTGGCGTGGATTGCGCACAGGTTGGTGTCTTCGAAGAGGCCGACGAGGTAGGCCTCGCTGGCCTCCTGCAGGGCCATGACTGCGGAGCTCTGGAAGCGCAGGTCGGTCTTGAAGTCCTGGGCGATCTCGCGCACTAGGCGCTGGAATGGCAGCTTGCGGATGAGCAGCTCTGTGCTCTTCTGGTAGCGCCTGATTTCTCGCAGGGCGACGGTGCCCGGCCTGTAGCGGTGGGGCTTCTTGACGCCGCCGGTGGCGGGCGCGCTCTTCCTCGCCGCCTTGGTGGCGAGCTGTTTGCGCGGCGCCTTTCCGCCGGTGGACTTGCGGGCCGTTTGCTTTGTCCGGGCCATGGCTACTGCGGATGCGGATGCGGCGTGGAGGATATGCGTGCGCGACGGCGTCCGGTGCTGCCTTGACAACGGGCCCGCGCGCCCCGGGTGCTGCGCTTATATGCCCTCGGTGCGCGGTGGTGGGGGGAGGGGAGGGCGGGCCGCGGGGCCCCAGAGTCTATATAGGGGGGCGGCGCGCGCGCTGGGCGCCACAACCGTAGCCGACTCGCTAGCGCCGGGTGAGGAGCTTGCCTTGCTTTCTGTTTTTTATATTATTGTGGTTGAGACGCTTGAAGAAGAAGAATGACAGGCCGCGGCAAGGGAGGAAAGGGGCTCGGCAAGGGTGGCGCCAAGCGGCACCGCAAGGTGTTGCGCGACAACATCCAGGGCATCACGAAGCCCGCGATCCGCCGCCTGGCGCGCAGGGGCGGCGTGAAGCGCATCTCTGGTCTGATCTACGAGGAGACGCGCGGAGTGCTGAAGGTGTTCCTGGAGAACGTGATCCGCGACGCGGTGACGTACACTGAGCACGCCAAGCGCAAGACTGTGACGGCCATGGACGTGGTGTACGCCCTGAAGAGGCAGGGGCGCACCCTGTACGGTTTCGGCGGTTAGGCGGTGTGAGACCGAAGGAAGGAAAGAGAGATAGATTGAAAAACGGCCCTTTTCAGGGCCACCACAGTGTTCGGAAGTTGAAAAGTGCGAAAGAGTCTGTGTTGCTGGTTTTTCTTTTCCTTTTTAGTCTACTTGGCCTTTTAGTTTTGTTTGGAGTTTTTTTTGACGTGGTGTGCGGTGCGGTTGGGAGGGAAGGAAGCGTGCCCTTGCGTTGTGTGAGCTCCTTCCTTCCTTCCTTCCTTCCCCTCCCTCTTTGCTTGTATGCTTCTTGTCGGTGGATGGGCTGTGTGTTGCGGCGCGGCTGAGCGCCGAGGGGTTATTTTTGAGGTGTGTTGTTGTGCGCCACGTGTGCTGGTTAATGGTCGCGAGACTGTGCGTGCGTGGAGTTGAGTGGAGGAGGTGGCCAAGTACGTGTGTACAAGATGGCGGCGCCTGTGTGTGTAAGAAGGAAAAAAAAACCGTACACAGAGAGAGAGAGAGAGAGAGAGAGAGAGAGAGAGAGAGAGAGAAAAGTGGTGCGACGAACGACTGGAATTCTGCTTTGGACGTAGGTTTGTGTGGTGGCCCTGAAAAGGGCCGATTGTGTTTTGTTTTTTGAGCCGAGGCGGCAAATGGCGCGCTGCGTGCCAAGGGAGCACGCGGCGGTTGCCGATTGCGCTGTCTCTCTTTTAGGCCTTCTTCTCGGTCTTCTTTGGCAGCAGGACGGCCTGGATGTTGGGCAGGACACCTCCCTGTGCGATGGTGACGCCCGACAAGAGCTTGTTGAGCTCCTCGTCGTTGCGTATGGCGAGCTGCAGGTGGCGCGGGATGATGCGCGTCTTCTTGTTGTCGCGGGCCGCGTTTCCGGCCAGCTCGAGCACCTCAGCCGCGAGGTACTCCATGACGGCGGCGAGGTAGACGGGCGCCCCGGCGCCGACGCGCTCGGCGTAGTTTCCCTTGCGCAGGAGGCGGTGGATTCTGCCGACCGGGAACTGGAGCCCAGCCCTGCTTGAGCGGGACTTTGACTTGCCCTTGACTTTGCCTCCCTTTCCGCGTCCGGACATGGCGATGGGCTAGTTTGGAAAGAAGCGAGAAAGAAAAAGCACAACGCCCCAAACGGTGCGAGCCGCAGCGAGTCGAGCAGCGGAGTGCGTGCCGGCGCCGGCGGGGTGGGGGTCCTTTATGGGCTCGGGTGCGGCGGCCGGTTGCGCGCGCGCCCCATTGGTCGGCGGCCGCAGCAGGGCGAGCTGGTAAAGGTGCGGCGGCGGCGTGCGGCGGGTGCCACTGTGTGGGGAGACGCTGACTGGAGCGGAGCGCCTGACTGACTGACTGACTGCGCGTGCCTGCCTGCCTGCCTGCCTGCCTGCCTGCCTGCCTGTTTGTTCGTGATGCCGCCCAAGACTAGCGGGAAAGCCGCCAAGAAGGCTGGCAAGGCGCAGAAGAACATTTCGAAGGGCGACAAGAAGAAGAAGCGCAAGAGGAAGGAGAGCTATGCCATCTACATCTACAAGGTGCTGAAGCAGGTGCACCCTGACACGGGCATCTCTTCGAAGGCGATGAGCATCATGAACAGCTTCGTGAACGACATTTTCGAGCGCATTGCGGCCGAGGCTTCTCGCCTGGCGCACTACAACAAGCGCTCGACCATCACGTCCCGCGAGATCCAGACCGCTGTGCGGCTCTTGCTGCCTGGCGAGCTGGCCAAGCACGCGGTGAGCGAGGGCACGAAGGCGGTGACCAAGTACACGAGCTCCAAGTAAGGAGGTGGCTCTTGGAAATAGGAGGCTCGTCCGCGGCGCGGCGAAGAAAAGAAAAAACGGCCCTTTTCAGGGCCACCAAAATGCCTTTGCGGGAAGGGCGGAATTGTTGTTGTTGTTGTTGTTGTTGTTGTGAGCGGGTGGACGGGCGGCACAGCTGTAGCTGTAGCTTGTGGTGTGGTGTGGTGCGGCGCCGGCGCCTTTGGTTTTGGTGTGACGTTGGGATACGCACTTTAGGCCACAGCCGGGTCGTGGGCGTGGGTGTTTCGAGACGTGTTGGTGTTAGGGGGGCGGATCGCTGGAGTTGGCTTGTTTGATATATATATTTTTTTTTTTTTTTTTGTCCCCTTTGTATGGTATGGCCGGAGGTGTGGAACGGAAAGCAAACCGCGATTGTCGGATGTCACACCGTTGGTGGCGAGGGTGAGAAACACGTTGCCGCCTACAGCTGCTTCTACGCCGAGCGGGTGGGTTAAGTTAGTAGTTGGTTGGTTGGGCGACGTAAAAGTGGAGCGTGGAGGTGTGTGTGAACGTGAGGAGACACGCATTGCATTGTATTTGTACGCGCGAGGTGAGTTAGGAGACCACGCGCCACGACGTACGGTGCCCTCTTTCGACCTGACGTCTGACGTCTGGAGGCGGTGTCGTCATTCTGGATGTACGTGTATTTTCCGCTCAGTTGAGTGAGGTGACGCGAGACGACGGCGTCGGTGGTGTTTTTGTTTTGTTGTTGGCGCCCCGGGGATGAAGAGGGGCACCCGACGGTAACGAGAGGTTGCACTTTGTGATCGGTCGAATGTCCGGGGAGCGAGGAATAGGGTGGGGGGTTGAAAAGAAACGCCAGTGTAGGGCAACGGGACGGTGAACGTTCCCGTGGTGTCGGAGGTGTGCAGTGGGGGGGAGGAAAAAAAAAAAGCGCGTAACGGCGCGGCTGCCGTGGTGGAAACGTTCTCTCCAACTGTGGTGGTGTCCCCTGTGTGTTTTGTTGTTCTCTATATCGTGTGTCCCCTCGCACAAGACGCTCTCTGGGCGGGTTTGATTCATTCATTTTTGCATAGTCACGTAGCGTAGAATGGAATGCGCAAGAGTTGAGTGAGACTGGCGACGGTATATGGTCTGAGCAGCGTCAGCTGCACTGCACTCCCCGGAAAAGAATCTTGGATGCCGTGCTAACTGAAATTTGGTGGACGGGGTTCTCAAGGCTGTTTTGCTATTTTCTTGTTTGTTTGTCTCTAGTTAAGATGGTGAAATGACGTCGAAGAAGCAGTATTGCAAATACTGTTATGGAAATGCCCTAGTTTGATGAAAGGAAATGTGTGTTGAATATACAGGATGGTAAAGACCAAGTGCGTTGAAAGAAACGTTGTGAAGGAACGAACGTTCCCTGAATTGGTTTCTTTTTGTTCCCGAGTTGTGTACAATGGACGACGGTTGTGCCATATCGCAGCATTGCATCATCCCCAGGTTTGATTTCAATTGAGCGATAAAAAAAGGAAAAAGAGAAGAACAAGAACACTATCGAAATGGTCTATGGTGTGTGACCCACAATTGTTGTCTTTAAATCACTTACCCAACCATGTCGTAAAAATATTTTTTTTTTTTTTTTTTTTTTTTTTTTTTTTTTTTTTACAGTGGCTGCCGAATGACCTAGATGTAACAGAGAGAGAGAGAAACACATGGCGTGTCAGATGTTTGTTTTCTTTTCCCCCCCCCCCCCCCCCCCCTCTCGTCAAGTGGCAAATGCGAACACCGTCAGCTGTAATTGACGATCGACACTAGTATGGCGCGAAAAGGGGGTGCGACCTGTGCAGTTGTGGGTGAAACTTTGGGTGATGGGCTGTCATGCGGCATCGCGTGCGTTCATTACCCCTCGGCGGCGGCGGCGGCGGCGGCGGCGGCGCCGCAGCTCCGTCCAGCTCGCGCTCTCGGAAACAACCCTCTCGTAATGCCGCGTCTCCTCCGTCACTGCAATTTTCAAAGGGAAACCTGTGTGGCCGGTGGGGGTGTGTCAACCGTTGGCCCTCAAGCTCCGCCGACAAAAAGTGTTGAGTGTATCCAGTGTGAGAGAGGTTGACGCTTTTCGTGGTGTGTGTGTGTGTGTGTGTGTGTGTGTGTGTGGCAATGTTTTGAAAAGTTTGCAACGTACGTTAAGAAGTGTTGACGCTGAAACTTGCGGGCTGTGTGGCCCTGGTGGTTGGCTGGCTGGAGACGCGGGCGTGTCCAGTCGGTCGGTTGTTGTGGCTGAAAGGTACGTATACGGTTCCGCCGTCCCGTCGGAACTGCGTCTGTCTGGAAGGTATGACGTGACGTGCAGTTTTTATTAGGTCAGCCCTTGTTGTGTATTGTTCCATTTGTTGCTCACTCGTCACCCGTATTTGGTGTGGCGATGTATGTGGACGTACTGCTGGATCAGTGTCAGGGTTTCCGTGGGAGGTGTTGGTTGGGTTGGATTTGCCTGACACGGCTGAGTCCGCAATTGGCCTGCCGTTCGTTGATGCGATATGTGGGTTCTGAGGAAGAATGTGTACGAGATAGTTGCCCCTGCCCTGCCCTTTCTTTCGCGTTCGTGTGTGCCCCCCTTGTTGTGTAGTGTGGGTTGAACATGGTTCTTTACCGAGTGGGGGGGAATGGGATGGACGGATCCGTTGCTGTTGCTGTCACCGTCAAGACAACGCACGCACGCACGCACGCACCCCTGTCCTACGAGAAGGTGTGTCAACCGGGGTTTCGGTAGTCGTGTGTGTAGGGGACGGGGAGAAGCAAAGTGGAGAGTGCGGCACGGGCAGAGAGTGGAATTGGGGCGCGTTGATGTTGGGAAACATGCCCCAAGGGTTGCGGGATGATGTGGCGGTGAGAGCGGGGGGCGGGGGAGAAAAGAAAAGCGAAAAAGAACTAAGGAAGAGGAGGAGGCGTGCGTGTGCGCAGTGGCGGGGCCCCAAAGACCTGTCGTGTGGTGTCGGCCGAACGCGAGCGCGAACGCGAACGCGAACGCGTGTGCGGGGCAGCGTCGGCACGGAGAAGCGAGGAGGAGAGAGAGAGAGAGAGCTGGTCTGATGGGTATTTTTTACCCCCTGTACTCGAAGGACCGGATCTGTCCTTGATCCCTGCCTTCTGTCTGATTATGTTGGGTAACAAAATGATGGGATGATAGGGTCTCTTGGGTGTGTGTAGATGTTTGTTTGTTTGAGTGAGTGTTATGGTGTTTGTATTTTATTTTTGTTTATCATGGTATGTTGTAGTTTGTGGTGTTTTGTCGTGATGGGAAATGTCGTTCTTGGGTCGGGTGGATTTTGGTCCCAGATTTCTGATGAGTGGGTGGTTCGAATCCGTGGTTTGGTGGAAAAAAAACAAAAAAAAAAAAAAAAAAAAACTTTATGGATTTTTCTTTGGATGATTTCCGGGATTTTGATTGAGTATGTTATGGTTTGTGTATATGTCTCGGTTTGTCTGGTACCGGCCGGCATCAGCAGTAATTCTGAAGTATTTGTTCTGCACCCTTTTTTACTCTTGTTATGTTTGGTGTCTGCGGCCATTGACGAGATTTTTCAGAGCCGTAAGTGATGGCTGGTTCCTATGACGGTTTTGAAGATTTTCTTTTTGGCGCGCATATTTATTCTGTTTCCTTTGATGATTGGGTACAGTCTGAATATTGCTGCTGCAGCCTTGTTACAAACGTGTGTAACATGGTCTCTAAATGTCAACCTCTTGTCCAGCTTGATGCCTAGATACTTTATTGTGCCTGACCATGGAAGATTGTTATTTCTGAGGCGTATATGCAGGTTAGGAGGTATTCTTTTTGAATGTGAATCGTATTGTATTGCTTGGGTTTTCTCCGCGTTTATTGTTTTTTTGGTTAGCCCATTTCTGGATGGATTGTAGGTGTTGCTCTATTTTTGTGACTCTATATTGCAGGTTAGAACTGCTGCGGTAGACTGCAGTGTCGTCTGCAAATAGTGACAAGTGTCCTCCCAGCTGTTTGTTTGTGTATATTGAGTAGAGAATGGGCCCCAGCACTGAGCCTTGCGGGACTCCAGCCTCTATGGATCTAGTGTTACTTGCCGCTCCTGGTACATGGACATAGAATGCTCTGTTGCGGAGAAAAGAAGCAATAATGTGGATGGGGCAGTTGTACTGGTGGAGCTTGTAGATAAGGCGTTATCCGAATGCTTTTCCAATGTCAAGCAGGACTGCTCCAGTACTGTGTCTAATGTTTCTGGCCTGACATATGTGCTCGACTAGTCTGGTCACCTGGTGGGTGGTGCTGTGTTCTTCGCGGAATCGGAATTGTTGTGGGATGATTATGTTGTTATCCTTTAAGAATTGAATTTCTTCAGTTCAGTTTGAATGAGCTTTCCGAGAACCTTTCCAAGGAAGTTGGCCTATAGTTTTGCGGAAATAATAAGTCCTTGTTTGGCTTTGGTAATGTGATGACTCGGGCCTGTTTCCAAGTAGTTTAGTCTGAAGCAAGCATTATATATTGATGTTAGATAGATAATTGATAGTTGCTGGAGGTAGGTGATGTAGTAGTTGCGGTTTGATGGAATCTGGGCCTGATGCCTTCTTAGGATGTGTGTATGTTTGTGATGTGATAAGATACGGGGTTTCTGCGTTTATTGGATTGTGAAAGATGTTCTGATCGGGGCACTTAGGATGCGGTTTTACCCTTCTGAGTACCATTTCCTGGTGGTCATCAGTTTCGTCATCTACCGCTTCTGGTGCTTGGAATTGCCTTTCTAGTGAATCCGCCAGTGCTTCAGCTCGGTCTGTGGGGTCGTTCCTTCCCCATGTAGATGTAGATGTTTCGTGTCTAGTTTACGAGTTTTAAGAAATTTCCAGAATTTTTCCTGGTCCCTTCCTGCTTCTCGTAACGTTTCCTCCCACGCCTCGCTACGGTGGTTTTCGGAGCTCTCTTTTTGATCCTCCCGGCCAATTGCTCTGATTTTCGTCGGTCGGCTGGGTCCCTGTAGTTTTGCCATCTCTTTCTGGCGCGCGCGGGCTGCGGTTGGCGCCTTTGGTGGCAACGGCCGGGGCAAGCAGCGGTGTGTGGTGTGGTGCGGGGCGGGCAGGGGCAGTGGTGGTTGACGGATGGCCTGGGGGCCGAAAAACGGGCCGGCCGGCGGACGGATGTTGAGAGAGGCGGCGCGCACGCGTCTCGCGCGGACACAGGCGCCACAGCGTTGATGATTGGAAGGAGGTGCGGTGCGGGGATGGGCCCAGGAAAAAAGACGGTCGTGGCCCCTGTCTTGGGTGCGTGTCGACGTCAGCACCGTCGGTGTGGTGTGGTGTGGTGTGGTGTGGTGTGGTGTGGTGTGGTGTGGTGTGGTGTGGTGTGCAGGGAGGGGGGAAAAGCGGGCTGCGGGCTGCGGGCTGCGGGCTGCGGGCTGCGGAGGGAATGGTGGTGGGGAGTAGGCACACATGTGGGCGGGCGCAAAATCGGCCGGTGCCCGTAAACCGCGGCGGGATATTGGGTGGAAAAGAGGGAAATTGTAGAAAGGAAAACAAGCGGAGGGGGCGAATGTGGTGGGGTGGGGGGACGGGCGGGGGCGAGGCGACAGCTTGCTTTTTCTTTTTCATTTTATTTTATTTTGTTGTAGTGTTTTTGTTTTTTTTTGTTTTTTTGCGTGTGTGTGGCCTTGGAGAGGCTGGTCTTGTCTGGCTTACGCTTTGGGTGCGTGTGTTGGTACTTTTTCGTTTTTTCTTGTTCTGCAGAGCAGGGGCGGGGCGGTGGGAACGGCTGGCTGGCTGTGCCCAGAGGAGGAGGAGACGCTGGCGGCGGGCCCGGCTCCTGGGGCTGCTGTTGCATGCGCTGTGCAAAGAAAGGAAGAGTGGGTTTGTTTGGCTGGTGAAGTGCATTATTTAAGTGTGGGCTTGCCGGCCTGGCTCCGATGCGCAGGTAGATAGATGCCGGCGGCGACCGCAGGCAGGCGCGTTGTGTGTACAGAGGGACGAGCCATGTGTTTTGCAAGCAGGACGTGGCGTGCCGAGTGGAGAGGAGGCGGCGGCTCGGCTCGGTTCGGCCCGGTCCGGCGGTGCCAGCGCTGTTGTCGCGGACGTGAGCGCCCCCTGGCGGGCGGGTGGTTGGCGGCGGCGTGGTGGACGCGTGTGGCAGTTGTGTGCACGGGTTGCTTGGGCGAGTGAGCAGTGGCTGGCGGTGTTGGCGCGTCGTCGGGGAGGTATGTGTTGCGGCCGCGTCTGCTGCGCGCTGCGTCGTTGTGTCGACTGTGTGTGGGCGTGGGCACGTGTGCTCTGGCGAGGGCGTCGTAAAAAAGTGGGTCGCGGTGTGCGTGCGTAGCCCGTGATGATGTATTGTGCGTCGCGTCGTTGTGTGCGAAACGGATGCCGAGAGGTGTGTGGTGAGTGCGAAGCGCGAATGTGCGGCGTTTGGCGGTTTCGGTGTGTTTTCTGTTTTTGCGGCGTGAGAGTGGGGCTGGCTGGCTGGCTGGCTGGCTGGCTGTTTGTTGTTGGTGTTGCCTTGTGTGTGTAGGTTGATGGCGCGACGCGGAGGGGACGCCGTTTGCTGCGTGCCTTGCCTCGCGTGTGTTGGCGCGCCGTGCATGTGTTTGGGTCGTGGGGGCGGTGTTTTTGTTTGTATTTGGATTTTCATTTTTTGGCGTGTTGTGTCGTGTATGGCAAGGGCGAGAGGAGTAGTGCGGTAGTGTCGTTGCGGCACGGGCGTCTGGTGGGGCTGTGCGTCGTGGCGGGGAAGGTGTGTAGGTTGCGGCGATGCGGCGAGCCCAGCCCGTCGTTTGACGGTGTGCCGGGTGAGTTGCGCTGCGAATCGAGTGTGGCGGGAAGGGAGCTGCGTGGCGCCTGCGTCCGTTGGCAGCAGGGGCTGTGCCTTTTGAGAGTTTGTTTGATTTCGGGACGACGACGACGACGACGACTGGTTGGTTGGTGGGTGGGGTGGCGTGCACGTTTGTCGTACTGGGCGAGTCGATTGCCTGCCGGCTGGCGAAAGGTGCGCCGCCGCCCGTCTCTCGCGCTCTGTGTTGTTTTTTTTTTTTTTCTGTGTGTGTCGGCTGCGTTTTTGTTTGCGGTGCGCGCGAAGACGGTGGTGCCGAAAGTGTGCCGGCGTGGCGTTGCGACCGCGACGAGCCGCGGGCGCGCCATTTGGCTGGTGTTGCGTGAAGAGCGGCTGTGTACGGGTAGTGGCTGTAGCCGTACGTGTACGTGCACGTGCATCCGGCCCGGCCGCCAGCCCAGCCCAGCCCAGCCCAGCCCAGCCCAGCCGAGTCGGGTGAGCGGAGGCCGACACGTGGTGGTGCTGTGCTCTCTCGGCTCGGGGGGGTTTGTGTGTGTGTGTGTGTGTGTGCGTGCGTGCGTGTGTGTCTCGTTCGCTCTCCGGAATCTGCTCGTTCTGCTGATCCCCGCCTGTCGGCGTCGTTTATTTTTACTTATTTATTTTTTACCTGTTGTTTGTTTTTCGACGTCGTCTTGCAGTTTTGTCCTTTGCGGCGTGCCGACGACCCGCCGCGCGACCTTATGAAACCCCAAAGCGTGGCGTGGCGTGGCGTGGCGTGGCCGAGCCGCAGCAGCTAAGGGGGTGCGGCCGCCTCGACGCCTTAACCTCCTAAACTTCTTTAAGCCGTTAACGCAGCCACCTAAACTAACGTAACCTAACGTAAGCCCTTAGGCCAACCCCCAAGTCGCCTTAACCTAACGTACGTGACCGCAACCTTAGCTTAACGCCTACGTTAAGACGTGACGTCACGTCAACGCTTAACCTAACCCTGACGCCTTCTTAGCCTAACCTGACGTAACCTAAGGTAAGGTAACCGTTGAAAGAAAGAAACCACCTTTGTTTTGACGTTGAGGCGTGTAAGGTCGGCTGTGAGGGCAGATTCGGTGTGTCTGTAGTTGGGGCTGGCTGGTAATTTATTTTGTTTGTTTGTTTATCGTTGTCTTGTTTTCGCCTGTGGCGGGGGGGTTGGCGCTCCGTCGGCCGGTGCCATGTTGCGCAGGCGGCGATCGTAAAAAAGTAGAAAAAAAAAAAGAAAAAAGAAAAAAAAAATGTGTTGGAAGGGCTGTGGGTGTTGGCGGGCGAGGCGAGAGGAGGAGGACGGCCCGCGGCCGTGGCCCGACGGCTGCGGGCCGATCGGGAAAACGGCGGAAGGCGATGGGGCGGCGGAGGTGCGTTTGTGCACGGCCGTCATCGCCGCACGACTCGGCTCGTGTGGCTGTGGCGCCGGCCGCGGTGGCCGGGCTGCCGCGGCGACGGTGTGGGAGTTTTGACGAAGGTTTGGCCATTGTGGCGGGTCGTCGGCTGGGGCTGTGGGGGCGGCATTTGGGCGGGGGCGGCGATTCTCGGCGGGCCGACCCAGGCTGTGGCGCGCGGTGGCTGCAGTTTGGCCGTGGTTTGCGGCGCCGCCGCGGCGACTGGTTGGCGACCGTGGTGTCGGTGTGTGTAGCCCCATCCTCGGTGGTTTGAATGGCGCGGGTGGTTGCGGCGCAGGTTGGGGGCTGCTCCGCGCAGGCTGTCGGACGTTGGGCGGTAGCAAGCGCGGGAGGCGCGGCGCGGCGGCGCGGCGGCGCGCCGAGTGGCGGCCGCTCTCTCGGCCGTCCGCGCCCGCCCGCGACACTGGCTGGGCCAGGCGCGTGCGCGGCTATTCTCTGCTGCGCGCCCCTCGCTGTTGTGCGTCGTCGAAGGAGAGAAGGAAGCGAAAGCAAGGGGAAAAAAGAAAAGAGAACAGGCAAAAGATGGCAGACCAGGCGGCTACGAACGAGACTGCCGCGGCACCCGCCGCCACCGGCACTACGAAGAAGGCCAAGTCTGCGTCGTCTGCGAAGAAGCCGCGCGCCAAGCCTGCGCACCCGCGCACCTCTGAGATGGTGACGGCCGCCATCAAGAGTCTGAAGGAGCGCGGCGGGTCGTCGCTGCAGGCGATCAAGAAGTACATTGCCGCGCACTACAAGCTGGACGCGGAGAAGCTGGCGCCCTTTATCAAGAAGTACCTCAAGTCGGCCGTCGTGGCTGGCGAGCTGGTGCAGACGAAGGGGAAGGGCGCGTCGGGCTCTTTCAAGCTTGCCGGCGCCGGCGGCGGGGCGGCCGAGGGCGGCAAGGCTCGTGGTGGCGGCGGTGGTGCGAAGAAGAAGCGCGCCGCTCCGGCCAGCAAGGAGAAGAAGGGGGCCCGTGCGGCCGGCGCAAAGAAGGCTGGCGGCGTGAAGGCGGCGACCGGTCGGAAGGCGGGCGCCGCCAAGAAGGCGTCTGCGGCGTCGGCCGCTCCCGCGGGTGCGAAGAAGGCGGCTGCGGCCAAGCCGGCCAAGGCCAAGTCGCCGTCGAAGGCGAAGAAGGCCGCCAAGGTTCCGACGAAGAAGCCGAAGGCGCCGCGCCCGAAGAAGGCGACGGCGACGCCGTCTAAGGCGAAGGCTTCGCCCAAGAAGAAGAAGTAAAAAGGGCAGGGAAGGGTTGGCGGTTGACACCGTCGCCTGGAGGCCGGCGCGCAACCAGAGGCTGTCGCGCGGTCCCGGACAAAAACAAAAACGGCCCTTCTCAGGGCCATCAAAGCACGTCGGGAAGGTGTTGATTGTCGTGTCGTGTCGTGGTCGGTCGGTTGCCTTGTTGTCTGTCTGTCTGTCTTGCTTGCTGGCGTTTGTTTGTTTCATGTGTGGATGGTGGTTGGATTGTGGGGTCGTTGGCGGGCGTGGGCGGCGGCGCCGCGGTTGGTGTTACACAAAGTGTATTTTACTTTTATTATTTTTTACCTATTTATTTTGCGCCGCGTTTGTTTGTTTGTTTGTCTTGGTGGTGGTTTTGGAATAGTCTTTTTTGCTTTGCTTTGCTTTCCGGGCGTCACGTTTTGTGCCGTGGCCTGTGTGGGTGGCGCTATTGACGCTTGCGACTTGGTTCGGCCGGTGCGGTGCTTTTTTCTTTTTTTTGGAAACGGCGGCGCCGGGCCGGGCCGGGGGTGGGACGACTGGACTGGAGAGTGAGTGGGGAACTAGTCGTTGCGACCGACAAAGTTTTGCTCGCGACGGAGAGACGTTAGTGGCCCTGAAAAGGGCCGTTTTGTTTGTTTGGCGGTGTGCGGGTTTAGGCGCGCTCGCCGCGGATGCGGCGCGCGAGCTGGATGTCCTTGGGCATGATGGTGACTCGCTTGGCGTGGATTGCGCACAGGTTGGTGTCTTCGAAGAGGCCGACGAGGTAGGCCTCGCTGGCCTCCTGCAGGGCCATGACTGCGGAGCTCTGGAAGCGCAGGTCGGTCTTGAAGTCCTGGGCGATCTCGCGCACTAGGCGCTGGAATGGCAGCTTGCGGATGAGCAGCTCTGTGCTCTTCTGGTAGCGCCTGATTTCTCGCAGGGCGACGGTGCCCGGCCTGTAGCGGTGGGGCTTCTTGACGCCGCCGGTGGCGGGCGCGCTCTTCCTCGCCGCCTTGGTGGCGAGCTGTTTGCGCGGCGCCTTTCCGCCGGTGGACTTGCGGGCCGTTTGCTTTGTCCGGGCCATGGCTACTGCGGATGCGGATGCGGCGTGGAGGATATGCGTGCGCGACGGCGTCCGGTGCTGCCTTGACAACGGGCCCGCGCGCCCCGGGTGCTGCGCTTATATGCCCTCGGTGCGCGGTGGTGGGGGGAGGGGAGGGCGGGCCGCGGGGCCCCAGAGTCTATATAGGGGGGCGGCGCGCGCGCTGGGCGCCACAACCGTAGCCGACTCGCTAGCGCCGGGTGAGGAGCTTGCCTTGCTTTCTGTTTTTTATATTATTGTGGTTGAGACGCTTGAAGAAGAAGAATGACAGGCCGCGGCAAGGGAGGAAAGGGGCTCGGCAAGGGTGGCGCCAAGCGGCACCGCAAGGTGTTGCGCGACAACATCCAGGGCATCACGAAGCCCGCGATCCGCCGCCTGGCGCGCAGGGGCGGCGTGAAGCGCATCTCTGGTCTGATCTACGAGGAGACGCGCGGAGTGCTGAAGGTGTTCCTGGAGAACGTGATCCGCGACGCGGTGACGTACACTGAGCACGCCAAGCGCAAGACTGTGACGGCCATGGACGTGGTGTACGCCCTGAAGAGGCAGGGGCGCACCCTGTACGGTTTCGGCGGTTAGGCGGTGTGAGACCGAAGGAAGGAAAGAGAGATAGATTGAAAAACGGCCCTTTTCAGGGCCACCACAGTGTTCGGAAGTTGAAAAGTGCGAAAGAGTCTGTGTTGCTGGTTTTTCTTTTCCTTTTTAGTCTACTTGGCCTTTTAGTTTTGTTTGGAGTTTTTTTTGACGTGGTGTGCGGTGCGGTTGGGAGGGAAGGAAGCGTGCCCTTGCGTTGTGTGAGCTCCTTCCTTCCTTCCTTCCTTCCCCTCCCTCTTTGCTTGTATGCTTCTTGTCGGTGGATGGGCTGTGTGTTGCGGCGCGGCTGAGCGCCGAGGGGTTATTTTTGAGGTGTGTTGTTGTGCGCCACGTGTGCTGGTTAATGGTCGCGAGACTGTGCGTGCGTGGAGTTGAGTGGAGGAGGTGGCCAAGTACGTGTGTACAAGATGGCGGCGCCTGTGTGTGTAAGAAGGAAAAAAAAACCGTACACAGAGAGAGAGAGAGAGAGAGAGAGAGAGAGAGAGAGAGAGAGAAAAGTGGTGCGACGAACGACTGGAATTCTGCTTTGGACGTAGGTTTGTGTGGTGGCCCTGAAAAGGGCCGATTGTGTTTTGTTTTTTGAGCCGAGGCGGCAAATGGCGCGCTGCGTGCCAAGGGAGCACGCGGCGGTTGCCGATTGCGCTGTCTCTCTTTTAGGCCTTCTTCTCGGTCTTCTTTGGCAGCAGGACGGCCTGGATGTTGGGCAGGACACCTCCCTGTGCGATGGTGACGCCCGACAAGAGCTTGTTGAGCTCCTCGTCGTTGCGTATGGCGAGCTGCAGGTGGCGCGGGATGATGCGCGTCTTCTTGTTGTCGCGGGCCGCGTTTCCGGCCAGCTCGAGCACCTCAGCCGCGAGGTACTCCATGACGGCGGCGAGGTAGACGGGCGCCCCGGCGCCGACGCGCTCGGCGTAGTTTCCCTTGCGCAGGAGGCGGTGGATTCTGCCGACCGGGAACTGGAGCCCAGCCCTGCTTGAGCGGGACTTTGACTTGCCCTTGACTTTGCCTCCCTTTCCGCGTCCGGACATGGCGATGGGCTAGTTTGGAAAGAAGCGAGAAAGAAAAAGCACAACGCCCCAAACGGTGCGAGCCGCAGCGAGTCGAGCAGCGGAGTGCGTGCCGGCGCCGGCGGGGTGGGGGTCCTTTATGGGCTCGGGTGCGGCGGCCGGTTGCGCGCGCGCCCCATTGGTCGGCGGCCGCAGCAGGGCGAGCTGGTAAAGGTGCGGCGGCGGCGTGCGGCGGGTGCCACTGTGTGGGGAGACGCTGACTGGAGCGGAGCGCCTGACTGACTGACTGACTGCGCGTGCCTGCCTGCCTGCCTGCCTGCCTGCCTGCCTGCCTGTTTGTTCGTGATGCCGCCCAAGACTAGCGGGAAAGCCGCCAAGAAGGCTGGCAAGGCGCAGAAGAACATTTCGAAGGGCGACAAGAAGAAGAAGCGCAAGAGGAAGGAGAGCTATGCCATCTACATCTACAAGGTGCTGAAGCAGGTGCACCCTGACACGGGCATCTCTTCGAAGGCGATGAGCATCATGAACAGCTTCGTGAACGACATTTTCGAGCGCATTGCGGCCGAGGCTTCTCGCCTGGCGCACTACAACAAGCGCTCGACCATCACGTCCCGCGAGATCCAGACCGCTGTGCGGCTCTTGCTGCCTGGCGAGCTGGCCAAGCACGCGGTGAGCGAGGGCACGAAGGCGGTGACCAAGTACACGAGCTCCAAGTAAGGAGGTGGCTCTTGGAAATAGGAGGCTCGTCCGCGGCGCGGCGAAGAAAAGAAAAAACGGCCCTTTTCAGGGCCACCAAAATGCCTTTGCGGGAAGGGCGGAATTGTTGTTGTTGTTGTTGTTGTTGTTGTGAGCGGGTGGACGGGCGGCACAGCTGTAGCTGTAGCTTGTGGTGTGGTGTGGTGCGGCGCCGGCGCCTTTGGTTTTGGTGTGACGTTGGGATACGCACTTTAGGCCACAGCCGGGTCGTGGGCGTGGGTGTTTCGAGACGTGTTGGTGTTAGGGGGGCGGATCGCTGGAGTTGGCTTGTTTGATATATATATTTTTTTTTTTTTTTTTGTCCCCTTTGTATGGTATGGCCGGAGGTGTGGAACGGAAAGCAAACCGCGATTGTCGGATGTCACACCGTTGGTGGCGAGGGTGAGAAACACGTTGCCGCCTACAGCTGCTTCTACGCCGAGCGGGTGGGTTAAGTTAGTAGTTGGTTGGTTGGGCGACGTAAAAGTGGAGCGTGGAGGTGTGTGTGAACGTGAGGAGACACGCATTGCATTGTATTTGTACGCGCGAGGTGAGTTAGGAGACCACGCGCCACGACGTACGGTGCCCTCTTTCGACCTGACGTCTGACGTCTGGAGGCGGTGTCGTCATTCTGGATGTACGTGTATTTTCCGCTCAGTTGAGTGAGGTGACGCGAGACGACGGCGTCGGTGGTGTTTTTGTTTTGTTGTTGGCGCCCCGGGGATGAAGAGGGGCACCCGACGGTAACGAGAGGTTGCACTTTGTGATCGGTCGAATGTCCGGGGAGCGAGGAATAGGGTGGGGGGTTGAAAAGAAACGCCAGTGTAGGGCAACGGGACGGTGAACGTTCCCGTGGTGTCGGAGGTGTGCAGTGGGGGGGAGGAAAAAAAAAAAGCGCGTAACGGCGCGGCTGCCGTGGTGGAAACGTTCTCTCCAACTGTGGTGGTGTCCCCTGTGTGTTTTGTTGTTCTCTATATCGTGTGTCCCCTCGCACAAGACGCTCTCTGGGCGGGTTTGATTCATTCATTTTTGCATAGTCACGTAGCGTAGAATGGAATGCGCAAGAGTTGAGTGAGACTGGCGACGGTATATGGTCTGAGCAGCGTCAGCTGCACTGCACTCCCCGGAAAAGAATCTTGGATGCCGTGCTAACTGAAATTTGGTGGACGGGGTTCTCAAGGCTGTTTTGCTATTTTCTTGTTTGTTTGTCTCTAGTTAAGATGGTGAAATGACGTCGAAGAAGCAGTATTGCAAATACTGTTATGGAAATGCCCTAGTTTGATGAAAGGAAATGTGTGTTGAATATACAGGATGGTAAAGACCAAGTGCGTTGAAAGAACACGCGATCTAGTGCGTTCCCTGAATTGGTTTCTTTTTGTTCCCGAGTTGTGTACAATGGACGACGGTTGTGCCATATCGCAGCATTGCATCATCCCCAGGTTTGATTTCAATTGAGCGATAAAAAAAGGAAAAAGAGAAGAACAAGAACACTATCGAAATGGTCTATGGTGTGTGACCCACAATTGTTGTCTTTAAATCACTTACCCAACCATGTCGTAAAAATATTTTTTTTTTTTTTTTTTTTTTTTTTTTTTTTTTTTACAGTGGCTGCCGAATGACCTAGATGTAACAGAGAGAGAGAGAAACACATGGCGTGTCAGATGTTTGTTTTCTTTTCCCCCCCCCCCCCCCCCCCTCTCGTCAAGTGGCAAATGCGAACACCGTCAGCTGTAATTGACGATCGACACTAGTATGGCGCGAAAAGGGGGTGCGACCTGTGCAGTTGTGGGTGAAACTTTGGGTGATGGGCTGTCATGCGGCATCGCGTGCGTTCATTACCCCTCGGCGGCGGCGGCGGCGGCGGCGGCGGCGCCGCAGCTCCGTCCAGCTCGCGCTCTCGGAAACAACCCTCTCGTAATGCCGCGTCTCCTCCGTCACTGCAATTTTCAAAGGGAAACCTGTGTGGCCGGTGGGGGTGTGTCAACCGTTGGCCCTCAAGCTCCGCCGACAAAAAGTGTTGAGTGTATCCAGTGTGAGAGAGGTTGACGCTTTTCGTGGTGTGTGTGTGTGTGTGTGTGTGTGTGTGTGTGGCAATGTTTTGAAAAGTTTGCAACGTACGTTAAGAAGTGTTGACGCTGAAACTTGCGGGCTGTGTGGCCCTGGTGGTTGGCTGGCTGGAGACGCGGGCGTGTCCAGTCGGTCGGTTAGTTGTGTCTGAAAGGTACGTATACGGTTCCGCCGTCCCGTCGGAACTGCGTCTGTCTGGAAGGTATGACGTGACGTGCAGTTTTTATTAGGTCAGCCCTTGTTGTGTATTGTTCCAAACACGCGATCTAGTGT
>NW_026062977.1:15000-17873 GCF_023897955.1 Schistocerca gregaria | reverse complement strand
ACACACGCGAGACAGATTCCTATTCCATTATTCCATGCACACAGTATTCAGGCGGGCTTGCCTGCTTTAAGCACTCTAATTTGTTCAAAGTAAACGTGCCGGCCCACCGAGACACTCAACTAAGAGCACCCTGGTAGGATTTCAACGGGGTCCGCCTCGGGACGCGCAAGCACGCCTTCGGCTCGCCCCACCGGCAGGACGTCCCACGATACATGCCAGTTAAACACCGACGGGCGGTGAACCAACAGCGTGGGACACAAATCCAACTACGAGCTTTTTAACCGCAACAACTTTAATATACGCTATTGGAGCTGGAATTACCGCGGCTGCTGGCACCAGACTTGCCCTCCAATAGATACTCGTTAAAGGATTTAAAGTGTACTCATTCCGATTACGGGGCCTCGGATGAGTCCCGTATCGTTATTTTTCGTCACTACCTCCCCGTGCCGGGAGTGGGTAATTTGCGCGCCTGCTGCCTTCCTTGGATGTGGTAGCCGTTTCTCAGGCTCCCTCTCCGGAATCGAACCCTGATTCCCCGTTACCCGTTACAACCATGGTAGGCGCAGAACCTACCATCGACAGTTGATAAGGCAGACATTTGAAAGATGCGTCGCCGGTACGAGGACCGTGCGATCAGCCCAAAGTTATTCAGAGTCACCAAGGCAAACGGACCAGACGAGCCAATCCGATTGGTTTTGATCTAATAAAAGCGTCCCTTCCATCTCTGGTCGGGACTCTGTTTGCATGTATTAGCTCTAGAATTACCACAGTTATCCAAGTAACGTGGGTACGATCTAAGGAACCATAACTGATTTAATGAGCCATTCGCGGTTTCACCTTAATGCGGCTTGTACTGAGACATGCATGGCTTAATCTTTGAGACAAGCATATGACTACTGGCAGGATCAACCAGGGAGCTGCGTCAACGAGAGCTGAGCAGCCGGCCGCCCGGGAGTGTGTCCCGAGGGCCCGCGCGAACACGCAAGCGTCCGCTCAATTATTCTGCAAACAGGAGGAGGCTGAGCTCCCCTGCACGATACACCTCGAAACCCTCTCAGGTCCCGGCGGCGCGCAGCGCCGTCCTAAGTACTTGGTCGGGTTCGAGAGAGGCGCAATCGCCCGGAGATGGGCGAGTAGACGCTTTCAGTGCGAACACCCGTGCTCCCAACTGAGCTTGCCGCTGCCGACAGAGGCCCGGGAGCGTGCTGTCGTGGCATTGCCGGCGGGAAACAACACGCGCCACCTACGGTGACCGGCAGCTCCAACGCCAGCGCCACAGAAGGGCAAAGCCCCACTTGGGTGCAGAAGCGAACTCTCCCAGCACAGCGCACGCGCCAACACGTCCGCAGAGCTGCGATACAAACCACCTGCGAGAACCGCTGGGGGCGACCGAGCAGCAGACGGCGTCGCGACGCCGAGTGCCGGGCGGCGGCGCATCCTCAACGCACACAGTCCGCAATCGGACCAGCACACTGCAGATGTCCACCGCGCTTCGCACCGGGCTCGGCAGAACCCACTTTGGCCGCCTGGCGCCGCGCGCAGGGTGCGCCGGCGCATAGCTGGGACGCCAGCCGGGCCCGTCGGCCGGCGCTCCTGCCACTGGGCGCCCCCCACCAGCCGGCTGTAGTGCGTGCGCTCACGCAGCGCGCGGCCAGCACGCCGGGCGGCCCCCCCTCACCGGCCGGGGACTGTCCCGCCAAGCCACAGCCTCGTATCGCTTCATACCCACATGGCCAACTCAGGTTCGGGGGCATGGCGGGTACCGCCGAAACAACCGGTTCATAGATGTACCGATCGTCGCTATCACCGATGCACCTGCAGCGCGAACAACCGCTCAACAACTGATTTCCAGTTCATTTGCGGATCTTTGGCAGCAAACGTATACGTCAATCTACATTTGCGAAATCTACGATTCTGGCATGCCTGCATGTTATGTGTCACGACACGCTACATCAGCCCACATACACACTGCGGCATGTACACGAGAGAACACGTGGAAGATGGTCCGCGCACGTGTGCAATGTCCCTTGCGCGGTCGACTGTCAACCGGCCTCTGTAGCATGTCGCAGATGTGGAACGCGGTCCACCGTGCTATCATGTTGTGTGGGGCAATACGATTAAATAGGAAAACCCTCGTCGCTACATCAACAGACGGCTCACGCTGATTCCCGGCAGAGGGAGGAGGGGGGGGGGGGGGGGCCAACATGCAATACTTTCGTCCGTACCTACCTACCACATGTCTGTACGGCGTACAACAGTGCAATCTCGCTGTAATGGGGAGACGAGACAAGTAGCATCGTGCACAACATATGGCCCTTATGATTCGCCATTGTAGGGCGCAGCCGGTGTACGGTCAAGCATGTGCCACATTATGTCACTCAGTACGTAACGACGGATGATCAGTGTGGGTTACGCGTACATCAGCGGACAGTCCACACAGGCCGTACCACAACGTACACTGACTGCATCGACAACCGAATGCAACTGAACAGCTGCAAGGCTCATTTCACAAACAAACGCCTGACCGACCAGCTTGGAAGGGCAGGAGGGGAGGGCGATATTCGTTCTGTAGCGGTACACCCTTCCAGTGGTTAGCGGGACTGTGTAGAAAGTACGCAACACTCGAAAGACCTTTATGTGAGGGTACGCACCATGGCATCAAGAAATACACATGACACCAGAGGATCCAAGCAGTGAACTATGTTCAGAGGGTTGCTGTTAGGCAAAGCTACATTCCTGTGACGTTACATGTGACAGTTAAGGTGCAGTGTAAGTTAGGTTAAGGTGCAGCGTAAGTTAGGTTAAGGTGCAGCGTAAGTTAGGTTAAGGTGCAGCGTAAGTTAGGTTAAGGTGCAGCGTAAGTTAGGTTAAGG
>NW_026062977.1:2500-5000 GCF_023897955.1 Schistocerca gregaria | reverse complement strand
AGAACCGCTGGGGGCGACCGAGCAGCAGACGGCGTCGCGACGCCGAGTGCCGGGCGGCGGCGCATCCTCAACGCACACAGTCCGCAATCGGACCAGCACACTGCAGATGTCCACCGCGCTTCGCACCGGGCTCGGCAGAACCCACTTTGGCCGCCTGGCGCCGCGCGCAGGGTGCGCCGGCGCATAGCTGGGACGCCAGCCGGGCCCGTCGGCCGGCGCTCCTGCCACTGGGCGCCCCCCACCAGCCGGCTGTAGTGCGTGCGCTCACGCAGCGCGCGGCCAGCACGCCGGGCGGCCCCCCCTCACCGGCCGGGGACTGTCCCGCCAAGCCACAGCCTCGTATCGCTTCATACCCACATGGCCAACTCAGGTTCGGGGGCATGGCGGGTACCGCCGAAACAACCGGTTCATAGATGTACCGATCGTCGCTATCACCGATGCACCTGCAGCGCGAACAACCGCTCAACAACTGATTTCCAGTTCATTTGCGGATCTTTGGCAGCAAACGTATACGTCAATCTACATTTGCGAAATCTACGATTCTGGCATGCCTGCATGTTATGTGTCACGACACGCTACATCAGCCCACATACACACTGCGGCATGTACACGAGAGAACACGTGGAAGATGGTCCGCGCACGTGTGCAATGTCCCTTGCGCGGTCGACTGTCAACCGGCCTCTGTAGCATGTCGCAGATGTGGAACGCGGTCCACCGTGCTATCATGTTGTGTGGGGCAATACGATTAAATAGGAAAACCCTCGTCGCTACATCAACAGACGGCTCACGCTGATTCCCGGCAGAGGGAGGAGGGGGGGGGGGGGGGGGCCAACATGCAATACTTTCGTCCGTACCTACCTACCACATGTCTGTACGGCGTACAACAGTGCAATCTCGCTGTAATGGGGAGACGAGACAAGTAGCATCGTGCACAACATATGGCCCTTATGATTCGCCATTGTAGGGCGCAGCCGGTGTACGGTCAAGCATGTGCCACATTATGTCACTCAGTACGTAACGACGGATGATCAGTGTGGGTTACGCGTACATCAGCGGACAGTCCACACAGGCCGTACCACAACGTACACTGACTGCATCGACAACCGAATGCAACTGAACAGCTGCAAGGCTCATTTCACAAACAAACGCCTGACCGACCAGCTTGGAAGGGCAGGAGGGGAGGGCGATATTCGTTCTGTAGCGGTACACCCTTCCAGTGGTTAGCGGGACTGTGTAGAAAGTACGCAACACTCGAAAGACCTTTATGTGAGGGTACGCACCATGGCATCAAGAAATACACATGACACCAGAGGATCCAAGCAGTGAACTATGTTCAGAGGGTTGCTGTTAGGCAAAGCTACATTCCTGTGACGTTACATGTGACAGTTAAGGTGCAGTGTAAGTTAGGTTAAGGTGCAGCGTAAGTTAGGTTAAGGTGCAGCGTAAGTTAGGTTAAGGTGCAGCGTAAGTTAGGTTAAGGTGCAGCGTAAGTTAGGTTAAGGTGCAGCGTAAGTTAGGTTAAGGTGCAGCGTAAGTTAGGTTAAGGTGCAGCGTAACTTGGGTTAAGGTGCAGCGTAACTTGGGTTAAGGTGCAGCGTAACTTGGGTTAAGGTGCAGCGTAACTTGGGTTAAGGTGCAGCGTAACTTGGGTTAAGGTGCAGCGTAACTTGGGTTAAGGTGCAGCGTAACTTGGGTTAAGGTGCAGCGTAACTTGGGTTAAGGTGCAGCGTAACTTGGGTTAAGGTGCAGCGTAACTTGGGTTAAGGTGCAGCGTAACTTGGGTTAAGGTGCAGCGTAACTTGGGTTAAGGTGCAGCGTAACTTGGGTTAAGGTGCAGCGTAACTTGGGTTAAGGTGCAGCGTAACTTGGGTTAAGGTGCAGCGTAACTTGGGTTAAGGTGCAGCGTAACTTGGGTTAAGGTGCAGCGTAACTTGGGTTAAGGTGCAGCGTAACTTGGGTTAAGGTGCAGCGTAACTTGGGTTAAGGTGCAGCGTAACTTGGGTTAAGGTGCAGCGTAACTTGGGTTAAGGTGCAGCGTAACTTGGGTTAAGGTGCAGCGTAACTTGGGTTAAGGTGCAGCGTAACTTGGGTTAAGGTGCCAACGTGGGTTAGGTTAAGGGGCCAACGTGGGTTAGGTTAAGGGGCCAACGTGGGTTAGGTTAAGGGGCCAACGTGGGTTAGGTTAAGGGCCAACGTGGGTTAGGTTAAGGGCCAACGTGGGTTAGGTTAAGGGCCAACGTGGGTTAGGTTAAGGGCCAACGTGGGTTAGGTTAAGGGCCAACGTGGGTTAGGTTAAGGGCCAACGTGGGTTAGGTTAAGGGCCAACGTGGGTTAGGTTAAGGGCCAACGTGGGTTAGGTTAAGGGCCAACGTGGGTTAGGTTAAGGGCCAACGTGGGTTAGGTTAAGGGCCAACGTGGGTTAGGTTAAGGGCCAACGTGGGTTAGGTTAAGGGCCAACGTGGGTTAGGTTAAGGGCCAACGTGGGTTAGGTTAAGGGCCA
>NW_026062976.1:7500-10000 GCF_023897955.1 Schistocerca gregaria | reverse complement strand
GGCCCGTCGGCCGGCGCTCCTGCCACTGGGCGCCCCCCACCAGCCGGCTGTAGTGCGTGCGCTCACGCAGCGCGCGGCCAGCACGCCGGGCGGCCCCCCCTCACCGGCCGGGGACTGTCCCGCCAAGCCACAGCCTCGTATCGCTTCATACCCACATGGCCAACTCAGGTTCGGGGGCATGGCGGGTACCGCCGAAACAACCGGTTCATAGATGTACCGATCGTCGCTATCACCGATGCACCTGCAGCGCGAACAACCGCTCAACAACTGATTTCCAGTTCATTTGCGGATCTTTGGCAGCAAACGTATACGTCAATCTACATTTGCGAAATCTACGATTCTGGCATGCCTGCATGTTATGTGTCACGACACGCTACATCAGCCCACATACACACTGCGGCATGTACACGAGAGAACACGTGGAAGATGGTCCGCGCACGTGTGCAATGTCCCTTGCGCGGTCGACTGTCAACCGGCCTCTGTAGCATGTCGCAGATGTGGAACGCGGTCCACCGTGCTATCATGTTGTGTGGGGCAATACGATTAAATAGGAAAACCCTCGTCGCTACATCAACAGACGGCTCACGCTGATTCCCGGCAGAGGGAGGAGGGGGGGGGGGGGGGGCCAACATGCAATACTTTCGTCCGTACCTACCTACCACATGTCTGTACGGCGTACAACAGTGCAATCTCGCTGTAATGGGGAGACGAGACAAGTAGCATCGTGCACAACATATGGCCCTTATGATTCGCCATTGTAGGGCGCAGCCGGTGTACGGTCAAGCATGTGCCACATTATGTCACTCAGTACGTAACGACGGATGATCAGTGTGGGTTACGCGTACATCAGCGGACAGTCCACACAGGCCGTACCACAACGTACACTGACTGCATCGACAACCGAATGCAACTGAACAGCTGCAAGGCTCATTTCACAAACAAACGCCTGACCGACCAGCTTGGAAGGGCAGGAGGGGAGGGCGATATTCGTTCTGTAGCGGTACACCCTTCCAGTGGTTAGCGGGACTGTGTAGAAAGTACGCAACACTCGAAAGACCTTTATGTGAGGGTACGCACCATGGCATCAAGAAATACACATGACACCAGAGGATCCAAGCAGTGAACTATGTTCAGAGGGTTGCTGTTAGGCAAAGCTACATTCCTGTGACGTTACATGTGACAGTTAAGGTGCAGTGTAAGTTAGGTTAAGGTGCAGCGTAAGTTAGGTTAAGGTGCAGTGTAAGTTAGGTTAAGGTGCAGCGTAAGTTAGGTTAAGGTGCAGCGTAAGTTAGGTTAAGGTGCAGCGTAAGTTAGGTTAAGGTGCAGCGTAACTTGGGTTAAGGTGCAGCGTAACTTGGGTTAAGGTGCAGCGTAACTTGGGTTAAGGTGCAGCGTAACTTGGGTTAAGGTGCAGCGTAACTTGGGTTAAGGTGCAGCGTAACTTGGGTTAAGGTGCAGCGTAACTTGGGTTAAGGTGCAGCGTAACTTGGGTTAAGGTGCAGCGTAACTTGGGTTAAGGTGCAGCGTAACTTGGGTTAAGGTGCAGCGTAACTTGGGTTAAGGTGCAGCGTAACTTGGGTTAAGGTGCAGCGTAACTTGGGTTAAGGTGCAGCGTAACTTGGGTTAAGGTGCAGCGTAACTTGGGTTAAGGTGCAGCGTAACTTGGGTTAAGGTGCAGCGTAACTTGGGTTAAGGTGCAGCGTAACTTGGGTTAAGGTGCAGCGTAACTTGGGTTAAGGTGCAGCGTAACTTGGGTTAAGGTGCAGCGTAACTTGGGTTAAGGTGCAGCGTAACTTGGGTTAAGGTGCAGCGTAACTTGGGTTAAGGTGCAGCGTAACTTGGGTTAAGGTGCAGCGTAACTTGGGTTAAGGTGCAGCGTAACTTGGGTTAAGGTGCAGCGTAACTTGGGTTAAGGTGCAGCGTAACTTGGGTTAAGGTGCAGCGTAACTTGGGTTAAGGTGCAGCGTAACTTGGGTTAAGGTGCAGCGTAACTTGGGTTAAGGTGCAGCGTAACTTGGGTTAAGGTGCAGCGTAACTTAGGTTAAGGTGCCAACGTGGGTTAGGTTAAGGGGCCAACGTGGGTTAGGTTAAGGGCCAACGTGGGTTAGGTTAAGGGCCAACGTGGGTTAGGTTAAGGGCCAACGTGGGTTAGGTTAAGGGCCAACGTGGGTTAGGTTAAGGGCCAACGTGGGTTAGGTTAAGGGCCAACGTGGGTTAGGTTAAGGGCCAACGTGGGTTAGGTTAAGGGCCAACGTGGGTTAGGTTAAGGGCCAACGTGGGTTAGGTTAAGGGCCAACGTGGGTTAGGTTAAGGGCCAACGTGGGTTAGGTTAAGGGCCAACGTGGGTTAGGTTAAGGGCCAACGTGGGTTAGGTTAAGGGCCAACGTGGGTTAGGTTAAGGGCCAACGTGGGTTAGGTTGCCAGAGATGTGTCAAATCAGGATGTACGTTTGGCTGGTGTCAGGTGGTGGGTTGGTTCGATGCCTTTATAAGGAGTGTGG
>NW_026062975.1:0-18457 GCF_023897955.1 Schistocerca gregaria | reverse complement strand
CTCCGCCCGACAGGTACAGCTATGATACTTTAGTGGTTACGGAAAGCCCAGGTTTCGAAACATGGTCACGGCACGAAAACGTCTCTTGATGCTGTCTCCTTAACTGCGACAGCTACAGACAAGTGGCGTCGCTACCATACGGCGGGCACGGCACTTTCTTGTTGTGGATGGCCTAAAGAGATGCTTCCAGTGGACATGGCACGGCGATTGCCAAGATACTTCCATTTCGAAGTGACCTTTGTAGTACAAATGAAACGTTTTGCCGCTGCTGCTCCAACGGTAACGTGGCCGAGCGGTCTAAGGCGCTGGTTTTAGGCACCAGTCTCTTCGGAGGCGTGGGTTCGAATCCCACCGTTGCCAATTTTGACGTCTCATTTTTGTGCCGATGCGGTGTGTTCTCGTGGGGTAGGACGCAGCTCTTGTGACGCGCGTGTTGTGTAGGTAGCGTGGCCGAGCGGTCTAAGGCGCTGGTATCAGGCACCAGTCTCTTTGGAGGCGTGGGTTCCAAACCCACAGGTGCCAAACGTGTAATGTTGCCTGTGTCGTAGACAGCTGCACTCATTGCCCGCAAAGAAAACGGCACAACAAGGCGTGAGCGTCTGTTTCGTGAATTGTCGTAGAACAGTGCGTGGTGCAACGACAGGATTTGTAGGCGCCTTTTGCTCTCATCATTGCTGGCGTTCGTCTCCACGAAATGCGTCCGGAGCACGCCGCTCTATAACGCGAGAGAGTGGATTTTTTTACACTTGTCGTCGATTAACCGTGGGTTGCTGCTGCGTTCGCTGGAGGAGCGCTGCCGTCGTTATCCGGTGTGGTCTAGTGGCTAGGATACCTGGCTCTCACCCAGGAGGCCCGGGTTCGATTCCCGGTACCGGAAGTGCGCGTTTTTGTTGCTCCTCTTATGCGACTTGTCTCGACTTTGCTCGACTGACGCTACGCTGACGCGTGCACAAAGCCACGTTAAGTATGATTCGTTGCAACACCTGACGGCGAGAGAGATGGGCGTCTATCCACTTGTTATCCAGCCACATACCGGTACCTGTTGTCAAGAGGCTTGGAGGTCTGCAACACATTGCCACGGAGGTGGATGCAGCTAACCACTGTAGTTAGTGTACTGACAGCGCAGGCACGTTCATTAGCTCGCATGCATGTGATGGAGACCGTGTCTGCCACTGCTGTGGCGTACACCTTGGCCTAGGCTTAGGCTTTGCTGTGTATCGACACTTGCATTCCAGCCAGCTGCTTCCGTGGGCGCCTCCGTGGCCATGGCCGTGATCGTCTAGTGGTTAGGACATTGCGTTGTGGCCGCAATAACCCAGGTTCGAATCCTGGTCACGGCAATTTTTGAAAGTTTCTCCTTGCTGCCGTTGCATTGACGATAGTGCACGAGTACCCGAAATCACAGTGCTTCCTTGGTTTTTCACTCGTGTTCCGCAGGCCGCAGTCCGTACTACCACTTCATCACAAGTGCAACCTTCTTGAGCTCACATATGTCTGTTACATGGAACATTCTAGCTCCGCCCGACAGGTACAGCTATGATACTTTAGTGGTTACGGAAAGCCCAGGTTTCGAAACATGGTCACGGCACGAAAACGTCTCTTGATGCTGTCTCCTTAACTGCGACAGCTACAGACAAGTGGCGTCGCTACCATACGGCGGGCACGGCACTTTCTTGTTGTGGATGGCCTAAAGAGATGCTTCCAGTGGACATGGCACGGCGATTGCCAAGATACTTCCATTTCGAAGTGACCTTTGTAGTACAAATGAAACGTTTTGCCGCTGCTGCTCCAACGGTAACGTGGCCGAGCGGTCTAAGGCGCTGGTTTTAGGCACCAGTCTCTTCGGAGGCGTGGGTTCGAATCCCACCGTTGCCAATTTTGACGTCTCATTTTTGTGCCGATGCGGTGTGTTCTCGTGGGGTAGGACGCAGCTCTTGTGACGCGCGTGTTGTGTAGGTAGCGTGGCCGAGCGGTCTAAGGCGCTGGTATCAGGCACCAGTCTCTTTGGAGGCGTGGGTTCCAAACCCACAGGTGCCAAACGTGTAATGTTGCCTGTGTCGTAGACAGCTGCACTCATTGCCCGCAAAGAAAACGGCACAACAAGGCGTGAGCGTCTGTTTCGTGAATTGTCGTAGAACAGTGCGTGGTGCAACGACAGGATTTGTAGGCGCCTTTTGCTCTCATCATTGCTGGCGTTCGTCTCCACGAAATGCGTCCGGAGCACGCCGCTCTATAACGCGAGAGAGTGGATTTTTTTACACTTGTCGTCGATTAACCGTGGGTTGCTGCTGCGTTCGCTGGAGGAGCGCTGCCGTCGTTATCCGGTGTGGTCTAGTGGCTAGGATACCTGGCTCTCACCCAGGAGGCCCGGGTTCGATTCCCGGTACCGGAAGTGCGCGTTTTTGTTGCTCCTCTTATGCGACTTGTCTCGACTTTGCTCGACTGACGCTACGCTGACGCGTGCACAAAGCCACGTTAAGTATGATTCGTTGCAACACCTGACGGCGAGAGAGATGGGCGTCTATCCACTTGTTATCCAGCCACATACCGGTACCTGTTGTCAAGAGGCTTGGAGGTCTGCAACACATTGCCACGGAGGTGGATGCAGCTAACCACTGTAGTTAGTGTACTGACAGCGCAGGCACGTTCATTAGCTCGCATGCATGTGATGGAGACCGTGTCTGCCACTGCTGTGGCGTACACCTTGGCCTAGGCTTAGGCTTTGCTGTGTATCGACACTTGCATTCCAGCCAGCTGCTTCCGTGGGCGCCTCCGTGGCCATGGCCGTGATCGTCTAGTGGTTAGGACATTGCGTTGTGGCCGCAATAACCCAGGTTCGAATCCTGGTCACGGCAATTTTTGAAAGTTTCTCCTTGCTGCCGTTGCATTGACGATAGTGCACGAGTACCCGAAATCACAGTGCTTCCTTGGTTTTTCACTCGTGTTCCGCAGGCCGCAGTCCGTACTACCACTTCATCACAAGTGCAACCTTCTTGAGCTCACATATGTCTGTTACATGGAACATTCTAGCTCCGCCCGACAGGTACAGCTATGATACTTTAGTGGTTACGGAAAGCCCAGGTTTCGAAACATGGTCACGGCACGAAAACGTCTCTTGATGCTGTCTCCTTAACTGCGACAGCTACAGACAAGTGGCGTCGCTACCATACGGCGGGCACGGCACTTTCTTGTTGTGGATGGCCTAAAGAGATGCTTCCAGTGGACATGGCACGGCGATTGCCAAGATACTTCCATTTCGAAGTGACCTTTGTAGTACAAATGAAACGTTTTGCCGCTGCTGCTCCAACGGTAACGTGGCCGAGCGGTCTAAGGCGCTGGTTTTAGGCACCAGTCTCTTCGGAGGCGTGGGTTCGAATCCCACCGTTGCCAATTTTGACGTCTCATTTTTGTGCCGATGCGGTGTGTTCTCGTGGGGTAGGACGCAGCTCTTGTGACGCGCGTGTTGTGTAGGTAGCGTGGCCGAGCGGTCTAAGGCGCTGGTATCAGGCACCAGTCTCTTTGGAGGCGTGGGTTCCAAACCCACAGGTGCCAAACGTGTAATGTTGCCTGTGTCGTAGACAGCTGCACTCATTGCCCGCAAAGAAAACGGCACAACAAGGCGTGAGCGTCTGTTTCGTGAATTGTCGTAGAACAGTGCGTGGTGCAACGACAGGATTTGTAGGCGCCTTTTGCTCTCATCATTGCTGGCGTTCGTCTCCACGAAATGCGTCCGGAGCACGCCGCTCTATAACGCGAGAGAGTGGATTTTTTTACACTTGTCGTCGATTAACCGTGGGTTGCTGCTGCGTTCGCTGGAGGAGCGCTGCCGTCGTTATCCGGTGTGGTCTAGTGGCTAGGATACCTGGCTCTCACCCAGGAGGCCCGGGTTCGATTCCCGGTACCGGAAGTGCGCGTTTTTGTTGCTCCTCTTATGCGACTTGTCTCGACTTTGCTCGACTGACGCTACGCTGACGCGTGCACAAAGCCACGTTAAGTATGATTCGTTGCAACACCTGACGGCGAGAGAGATGGGCGTCTATCCACTTGTTATCCAGCCACATACCGGTACCTGTTGTCAAGAGGCTTGGAGGTCTGCAACACATTGCCACGGAGGTGGATGCAGCTAACCACTGTAGTTAGTGTACTGACAGCGCAGGCACGTTCATTAGCTCGCATGCATGTGATGGAGACCGTGTCTGCCACTGCTGTGGCGTACACCTTGGCCTAGGCTTAGGCTTTGCTGTGTATCGACACTTGCATTCCAGCCAGCTGCTTCCGTGGGCGCCTCCGTGGCCATGGCCGTGATCGTCTAGTGGTTAGGACATTGCGTTGTGGCCGCAATAACCCAGGTTCGAATCCTGGTCACGGCAATTTTTGAAAGTTTCTCCTTGCTGCCGTTGCATTGACGATAGTGCACGAGTACCCGAAATCACAGTGCTTCCTTGGTTTTTCACTCGTGTTCCGCAGGCCGCAGTCCGTACTACCACTTCATCACAAGTGCAACCTTCTTGAGCTCACATATGTCTGTTACATGGAACATTCTAGCTCCGCCCGACAGGTACAGCTATGATACTTTAGTGGTTACGGAAAGCCCAGGTTTCGAAACATGGTCACGGCACGAAAACGTCTCTTGATGCTGTCTCCTTAACTGCGACAGCTACAGACAAGTGGCGTCGCTACCATACGGCGGGCACGGCACTTTCTTGTTGTGGATGGCCTAAAGAGATGCTTCCAGTGGACATGGCACGGCGATTGCCAAGATACTTCCATTTCGAAGTGACCTTTGTAGTACAAATGAAACGTTTTGCCGCTGCTGCTCCAACGGTAACGTGGCCGAGCGGTCTAAGGCGCTGGTTTTAGGCACCAGTCTCTTCGGAGGCGTGGGTTCGAATCCCACCGTTGCCAATTTTGACGTCTCATTTTTGTGCCGATGCGGTGTGTTCTCGTGGGGTAGGACGCAGCTCTTGTGACGCGCGTGTTGTGTAGGTAGCGTGGCCGAGCGGTCTAAGGCGCTGGTATCAGGCACCAGTCTCTTTGGAGGCGTGGGTTCCAAACCCACAGGTGCCAAACGTGTAATGTTGCCTGTGTCGTAGACAGCTGCACTCATTGCCCGCAAAGAAAACGGCACAACAAGGCGTGAGCGTCTGTTTCGTGAATTGTCGTAGAACAGTGCGTGGTGCAACGACAGGATTTGTAGGCGCCTTTTGCTCTCATCATTGCTGGCGTTCGTCTCCACGAAATGCGTCCGGAGCACGCCGCTCTATAACGCGAGAGAGTGGATTTTTTTACACTTGTCGTCGATTAACCGTGGGTTGCTGCTGCGTTCGCTGGAGGAGCGCTGCCGTCGTTATCCGGTGTGGTCTAGTGGCTAGGATACCTGGCTCTCACCCAGGAGGCCCGGGTTCGATTCCCGGTACCGGAAGTGCGCGTTTTTGTTGCTCCTCTTATGCGACTTGTCTCGACTTTGCTCGACTGACGCTACGCTGACGCGTGCACAAAGCCACGTTAAGTATGATTCGTTGCAACACCTGACGGCGAGAGAGATGGGCGTCTATCCACTTGTTATCCAGCCACATACCGGTACCTGTTGTCAAGAGGCTTGGAGGTCTGCAACACATTGCCACGGAGGTGGATGCAGCTAACCACTGTAGTTAGTGTACTGACAGCGCAGGCACGTTCATTAGCTCGCATGCATGTGATGGAGACCGTGTCTGCCACTGCTGTGGCGTACACCTTGGCCTAGGCTTAGGCTTTGCTGTGTATCGACACTTGCATTCCAGCCAGCTGCTTCCGTGGGCGCCTCCGTGGCCATGGCCGTGATCGTCTAGTGGTTAGGACATTGCGTTGTGGCCGCAATAACCCAGGTTCGAATCCTGGTCACGGCAATTTTTGAAAGTTTCTCCTTGCTGCCGTTGCATTGACGATAGTGCACGAGTACCCGAAATCACAGTGCTTCCTTGGTTTTTCACTCGTGTTCCGCAGGCCGCAGTCCGTACTACCACTTCATCACAAGTGCAACCTTCTTGAGCTCACATATGTCTGTTACATGGAACATTCTAGCTCCGCCCGACAGGTACAGCTATGATACTTTAGTGGTTACGGAAAGCCCAGGTTTCGAAACATGGTCACGGCACGAAAACGTCTCTTGATGCTGTCTCCTTAACTGCGACAGCTACAGACAAGTGGCGTCGCTACCATACGGCGGGCACGGCACTTTCTTGTTGTGGATGGCCTAAAGAGATGCTTCCAGTGGACATGGCACGGCGATTGCCAAGATACTTCCATTTCGAAGTGACCTTTGTAGTACAAATGAAACGTTTTGCCGCTGCTGCTCCAACGGTAACGTGGCCGAGCGGTCTAAGGCGCTGGTTTTAGGCACCAGTCTCTTCGGAGGCGTGGGTTCGAATCCCACCGTTGCCAATTTTGACGTCTCATTTTTGTGCCGATGCGGTGTGTTCTCGTGGGGTAGGACGCAGCTCTTGTGACGCGCGTGTTGTGTAGGTAGCGTGGCCGAGCGGTCTAAGGCGCTGGTATCAGGCACCAGTCTCTTTGGAGGCGTGGGTTCCAAACCCACAGGTGCCAAACGTGTAATGTTGCCTGTGTCGTAGACAGCTGCACTCATTGCCCGCAAAGAAAACGGCACAACAAGGCGTGAGCGTCTGTTTCGTGAATTGTCGTAGAACAGTGCGTGGTGCAACGACAGGATTTGTAGGCGCCTTTTGCTCTCATCATTGCTGGCGTTCGTCTCCACGAAATGCGTCCGGAGCACGCCGCTCTATAACGCGAGAGAGTGGATTTTTTTACACTTGTCGTCGATTAACCGTGGGTTGCTGCTGCGTTCGCTGGAGGAGCGCTGCCGTCGTTATCCGGTGTGGTCTAGTGGCTAGGATACCTGGCTCTCACCCAGGAGGCCCGGGTTCGATTCCCGGTACCGGAAGTGCGCGTTTTTGTTGCTCCTCTTATGCGACTTGTCTCGACTTTGCTCGACTGACGCTACGCTGACGCGTGCACAAAGCCACGTTAAGTATGATTCGTTGCAACACCTGACGGCGAGAGAGATGGGCGTCTATCCACTTGTTATCCAGCCACATACCGGTACCTGTTGTCAAGAGGCTTGGAGGTCTGCAACACATTGCCACGGAGGTGGATGCAGCTAACCACTGTAGTTAGTGTACTGACAGCGCAGGCACGTTCATTAGCTCGCATGCATGTGATGGAGACCGTGTCTGCCACTGCTGTGGCGTACACCTTGGCCTAGGCTTAGGCTTTGCTGTGTATCGACACTTGCATTCCAGCCAGCTGCTTCCGTGGGCGCCTCCGTGGCCATGGCCGTGATCGTCTAGTGGTTAGGACATTGCGTTGTGGCCGCAATAACCCAGGTTCGAATCCTGGTCACGGCAATTTTTGAAAGTTTCTCCTTGCTGCCGTTGCATTGACGATAGTGCACGAGTACCCGAAATCACAGTGCTTCCTTGGTTTTTCACTCGTGTTCCGCAGGCCGCAGTCCGTACTACCACTTCATCACAAGTGCAACCTTCTTGAGCTCACATATGTCTGTTACATGGAACATTCTAGCTCCGCCCGACAGGTACAGCTATGATACTTTAGTGGTTACGGAAAGCCCAGGTTTCGAAACATGGTCACGGCACGAAAACGTCTCTTGATGCTGTCTCCTTAACTGCGACAGCTACAGACAAGTGGCGTCGCTACCATACGGCGGGCACGGCACTTTCTTGTTGTGGATGGCCTAAAGAGATGCTTCCAGTGGACATGGCACGGCGATTGCCAAGATACTTCCATTTCGAAGTGACCTTTGTAGTACAAATGAAACGTTTTGCCGCTGCTGCTCCAACGGTAACGTGGCCGAGCGGTCTAAGGCGCTGGTTTTAGGCACCAGTCTCTTCGGAGGCGTGGGTTCGAATCCCACCGTTGCCAATTTTGACGTCTCATTTTTGTGCCGATGCGGTGTGTTCTCGTGGGGTAGGACGCAGCTCTTGTGACGCGCGTGTTGTGTAGGTAGCGTGGCCGAGCGGTCTAAGGCGCTGGTATCAGGCACCAGTCTCTTTGGAGGCGTGGGTTCCAAACCCACAGGTGCCAAACGTGTAATGTTGCCTGTGTCGTAGACAGCTGCACTCATTGCCCGCAAAGAAAACGGCACAACAAGGCGTGAGCGTCTGTTTCGTGAATTGTCGTAGAACAGTGCGTGGTGCAACGACAGGATTTGTAGGCGCCTTTTGCTCTCATCATTGCTGGCGTTCGTCTCCACGAAATGCGTCCGGAGCACGCCGCTCTATAACGCGAGAGAGTGGATTTTTTTACACTTGTCGTCGATTAACCGTGGGTTGCTGCTGCGTTCGCTGGAGGAGCGCTGCCGTCGTTATCCGGTGTGGTCTAGTGGCTAGGATACCTGGCTCTCACCCAGGAGGCCCGGGTTCGATTCCCGGTACCGGAAGTGCGCGTTTTTGTTGCTCCTCTTATGCGACTTGTCTCGACTTTGCTCGACTGACGCTACGCTGACGCGTGCACAAAGCCACGTTAAGTATGATTCGTTGCAACACCTGACGGCGAGAGAGATGGGCGTCTATCCACTTGTTATCCAGCCACATACCGGTACCTGTTGTCAAGAGGCTTGGAGGTCTGCAACACATTGCCACGGAGGTGGATGCAGCTAACCACTGTAGTTAGTGTACTGACAGCGCAGGCACGTTCATTAGCTCGCATGCATGTGATGGAGACCGTGTCTGCCACTGCTGTGGCGTACACCTTGGCCTAGGCTTAGGCTTTGCTGTGTATCGACACTTGCATTCCAGCCAGCTGCTTCCGTGGGCGCCTCCGTGGCCATGGCCGTGATCGTCTAGTGGTTAGGACATTGCGTTGTGGCCGCAATAACCCAGGTTCGAATCCTGGTCACGGCAATTTTTGAAAGTTTCTCCTTGCTGCCGTTGCATTGACGATAGTGCACGAGTACCCGAAATCACAGTGCTTCCTTGGTTTTTCACTCGTGTTCCGCAGGCCGCAGTCCGTACTACCACTTCATCACAAGTGCAACCTTCTTGAGCTCACATATGTCTGTTACATGGAACATTCTAGCTCCGCCCGACAGGTACAGCTATGATACTTTAGTGGTTACGGAAAGCCCAGGTTTCGAAACATGGTCACGGCACGAAAACGTCTCTTGATGCTGTCTCCTTAACTGCGACAGCTACAGACAAGTGGCGTCGCTACCATACGGCGGGCACGGCACTTTCTTGTTGTGGATGGCCTAAAGAGATGCTTCCAGTGGACATGGCACGGCGATTGCCAAGATACTTCCATTTCGAAGTGACCTTTGTAGTACAAATGAAACGTTTTGCCGCTGCTGCTCCAACGGTAACGTGGCCGAGCGGTCTAAGGCGCTGGTTTTAGGCACCAGTCTCTTCGGAGGCGTGGGTTCGAATCCCACCGTTGCCAATTTTGACGTCTCATTTTTGTGCCGATGCGGTGTGTTCTCGTGGGGTAGGACGCAGCTCTTGTGACGCGCGTGTTGTGTAGGTAGCGTGGCCGAGCGGTCTAAGGCGCTGGTATCAGGCACCAGTCTCTTTGGAGGCGTGGGTTCCAAACCCACAGGTGCCAAACGTGTAATGTTGCCTGTGTCGTAGACAGCTGCACTCATTGCCCGCAAAGAAAACGGCACAACAAGGCGTGAGCGTCTGTTTCGTGAATTGTCGTAGAACAGTGCGTGGTGCAACGACAGGATTTGTAGGCGCCTTTTGCTCTCATCATTGCTGGCGTTCGTCTCCACGAAATGCGTCCGGAGCACGCCGCTCTATAACGCGAGAGAGAGTGGATTTTTTTACACTTGTCGTCGATTAACCGTGGGTTGCTGCTGCGTTCGCTGGAGGAGCGCTGCCGTCGTTATCCGGTGTGGTCTAGTGGCTAGGATACCTGGCTCTCACCCAGGAGGCCCGGGTTCGATTCCCGGTACCGGAAGTGCGCGTTTTTGTTGCTCCTCTTATGCGACTTGTCTCGACTTTGCTCGACTGACGCTACGCTGACGCGTGCACAAAGCCACGTTAAGTATGATTCGTTGCAACACCTGACGGCGAGAGAGATGGGCGTCTATCCACTTGTTATCCAGCCACATACCGGTACCTGTTGTCAAGAGGCTTGGAGGTCTGCAACACATTGCCACGGAGGTGGATGCAGCTAACCACTGTAGTTAGTGTACTGACAGCGCAGGCACGTTCATTAGCTCGCATGCATGTGATGGAGACCGTGTCTGCCACTGCTGTGGCGTACACCTTGGCCTAGGCTTAGGCTTTGCTGTGTATCGACACTTGCATTCCAGCCAGCTGCTTCCGTGGGCGCCTCCGTGGCCATGGCCGTGATCGTCTAGTGGTTAGGACATTGCGTTGTGGCCGCAATAACCCAGGTTCGAATCCTGGTCACGGCAATTTTTGAAAGTTTCTCCTTGCTGCCGTTGCATTGACGATAGTGCACGAGTACCCGAAATCACAGTGCTTCCTTGGTTTTTCACTCGTGTTCCGCAGGCCGCAGTCCGTACTACCACTTCATCACAAGTGCAACCTTCTTGAGCTCACATATGTCTGTTACATGGAACATTCTAGCTCCGCCCGACAGGTACAGCTATGATACTTTAGTGGTTACGGAAAGCCCAGGTTTCGAAACATGGTCACGGCACGAAAACGTCTCTTGATGCTGTCTCCTTAACTGCGACAGCTACAGACAAGTGGCGTCGCTACCATACGGCGGGCACGGCACTTTCTTGTTGTGGATGGCCTAAAGAGATGCTTCCAGTGGACATGGCACGGCGATTGCCAAGATACTTCCATTTCGAAGTGACCTTTGTAGTACAAATGAAACGTTTTGCCGCTGCTGCTCCAACGGTAACGTGGCCGAGCGGTCTAAGGCGCTGGTTTTAGGCACCAGTCTCTTCGGAGGCGTGGGTTCGAATCCCACCGTTGCCAATTTTGACGTCTCATTTTTGTGCCGATGCGGTGTGTTCTCGTGGGGTAGGACGCAGCTCTTGTGACGCGCGTGTTGTGTAGGTAGCGTGGCCGAGCGGTCTAAGGCGCTGGTATCAGGCACCAGTCTCTTTGGAGGCGTGGGTTCCAAACCCACAGGTGCCAAACGTGTAATGTTGCCTGTGTCGTAGACAGCTGCACTCATTGCCCGCAAAGAAAACGGCACAACAAGGCGTGAGCGTCTGTTTCGTGAATTGTCGTAGAACAGTGCGTGGTGCAACGACAGGATTTGTAGGCGCCTTTTGCTCTCATCATTGCTGGCGTTCGTCTCCACGAAATGCGTCCGGAGCACGCCGCTCTATAACGCGAGAGAGTGGATTTTTTTACACTTGTCGTCGATTAACCGTGGGTTGCTGCTGCGTTCGCTGGAGGAGCGCTGCCGTCGTTATCCGGTGTGGTCTAGTGGCTAGGATACCTGGCTCTCACCCAGGAGGCCCGGGTTCGATTCCCGGTACCGGAAGTGCGCGTTTTTGTTGCTCCTCTTATGCGACTTGTCTCGACTTTGCTCGACTGACGCTACGCTGACGCGTGCACAAAGCCACGTTAAGTATGATTCGTTGCAACACCTGACGGCGAGAGAGATGGGCGTCTATCCACTTGTTATCCAGCCACATACCGGTACCTGTTGTCAAGAGGCTTGGAGGTCTGCAACACATTGCCACGGAGGTGGATGCAGCTAACCACTGTAGTTAGTGTACTGACAGCGCAGGCACGTTCATTAGCTCGCATGCATGTGATGGAGACCGTGTCTGCCACTGCTGTGGCGTACACCTTGGCCTAGGCTTAGGCTTTGCTGTGTATCGACACTTGCATTCCAGCCAGCTGCTTCCGTGGGCGCCTCCGTGGCCATGGCCGTGATCGTCTAGTGGTTAGGACATTGCGTTGTGGCCGCAATAACCCAGGTTCGAATCCTGGTCACGGCAATTTTTGAAAGTTTCTCCTTGCTGCCGTTGCATTGACGATAGTGCACGAGTACCCGAAATCACAGTGCTTCCTTGGTTTTTCACTCGTGTTCCGCAGGCCGCAGTCCGTACTACCACTTCATCACAAGTGCAACCTTCTTGAGCTCACATATGTCTGTTACATGGAACATTCTAGCTCCGCCCGACAGGTACAGCTATGATACTTTAGTGGTTACGGAAAGCCCAGGTTTCGAAACATGGTCACGGCACGAAAACGTCTCTTGATGCTGTCTCCTTAACTGCGACAGCTACAGACAAGTGGCGTCGCTACCATACGGCGGGCACGGCACTTTCTTGTTGTGGATGGCCTAAAGAGATGCTTCCAGTGGACATGGCACGGCGATTGCCAAGATACTTCCATTTCGAAGTGACCTTTGTAGTACAAATGAAACGTTTTGCCGCTGCTGCTCCAACGGTAACGTGGCCGAGCGGTCTAAGGCGCTGGTTTTAGGCACCAGTCTCTTCGGAGGCGTGGGTTCGAATCCCACCGTTGCCAATTTTGACGTCTCATTTTTGTGCCGATGCGGTGTGTTCTCGTGGGGTAGGACGCAGCTCTTGTGACGCGCGTGTTGTGTAGGTAGCGTGGCCGAGCGGTCTAAGGCGCTGGTATCAGGCACCAGTCTCTTTGGAGGCGTGGGTTCCAAACCCACAGGTGCCAAACGTGTAATGTTGCCTGTGTCGTAGACAGCTGCACTCATTGCCCGCAAAGAAAACGGCACAACAAGGCGTGAGCGTCTGTTTCGTGAATTGTCGTAGAACAGTGCGTGGTGCAACGACAGGATTTGTAGGCGCCTTTTGCTCTCATCATTGCTGGCGTTCGTCTCCACGAAATGCGTCCGGAGCACGCCGCTCTATAACGCGAGAGAGTGGATTTTTTTACACTTGTCGTCGATTAACCGTGGGTTGCTGCTGCGTTCGCTGGAGGAGCGCTGCCGTCGTTATCCGGTGTGGTCTAGTGGCTAGGATACCTGGCTCTCACCCAGGAGGCCCGGGTTCGATTCCCGGTACCGGAAGTGCGCGTTTTTGTTGCTCCTCTTATGCGACTTGTCTCGACTTTGCTCGACTGACGCTACGCTGACGCGTGCACAAAGCCACGTTAAGTATGATTCGTTGCAACACCTGACGGCGAGAGAGATGGGCGTCTATCCACTTGTTATCCAGCCACATACCGGTACCTGTTGTCAAGAGGCTTGGAGGTCTGCAACACATTGCCACGGAGGTGGATGCAGCTAACCACTGTAGTTAGTGTACTGACAGCGCAGGCACGTTCATTAGCTCGCATGCATGTGATGGAGACCGTGTCTGCCACTGCTGTGGCGTACACCTTGGCCTAGGCTTAGGCTTTGCTGTGTATCGACACTTGCATTCCAGCCAGCTGCTTCCGTGGGCGCCTCCGTGGCCATGGCCGTGATCGTCTAGTGGTTAGGACATTGCGTTGTGGCCGCAATAACCCAGGTTCGAATCCTGGTCACGGCAATTTTTGAAAGTTTCTCCTTGCTGCCGTTGCATTGACGATAGTGCACGAGTACCCGAAATCACAGTGCTTCCTTGGTTTTTCACTCGTGTTCCGCAGGCCGCAGTCCGTACTACCACTTCATCACAAGTGCAACCTTCTTGAGCTCACATATGTCTGTTACATGGAACATTCTAGCTCCGCCCGACAGGTACAGCTATGATACTTTAGTGGTTACGGAAAGCCCAGGTTTCGAAACATGGTCACGGCACGAAAACGTCTCTTGATGCTGTCTCCTTAACTGCGACAGCTACAGACAAGTGGCGTCGCTACCATACGGCGGGCACGGCACTTTCTTGTTGTGGATGGCCTAAAGAGATGCTTCCAGTGGACATGGCACGGCGATTGCCAAGATACTTCCATTTCGAAGTGACCTTTGTAGTACAAATGAAACGTTTTGCCGCTGCTGCTCCAACGGTAACGTGGCCGAGCGGTCTAAGGCGCTGGTTTTAGGCACCAGTCTCTTCGGAGGCGTGGGTTCGAATCCCACCGTTGCCAATTTTGACGTCTCATTTTTGTGCCGATGCGGTGTGTTCTCGTGGGGTAGGACGCAGCTCTTGTGACGCGCGTGTTGTGTAGGTAGCGTGGCCGAGCGGTCTAAGGCGCTGGTATCAGGCACCAGTCTCTTTGGAGGCGTGGGTTCCAAACCCACAGGTGCCAAACGTGTAATGTTGCCTGTGTCGTAGACAGCTGCACTCATTGCCCGCAAAGAAAACGGCACAACAAGGCGTGAGCGTCTGTTTCGTGAATTGTCGTAGAACAGTGCGTGGTGCAACGACAGGATTTGTAGGCGCCTTTTGCTCTCATCATTGCTGGCGTTCGTCTCCACGAAATGCGTCCGGAGCACGCCGCTCTATAACGCGAGAGAGTGGATTTTTTTACACTTGTCGTCGATTAACCGTGGGTTGCTGCTGCGTTCGCTGGAGGAGCGCTGCCGTCGTTATCCGGTGTGGTCTAGTGGCTAGGATACCTGGCTCTCACCCAGGAGGCCCGGGTTCGATTCCCGGTACCGGAAGTGCGCGTTTTTGTTGCTCCTCTTATGCGACTTGTCTCGACTTTGCTCGACTGACGCTACGCTGACGCGTGCACAAAGCCACGTTAAGTATGATTCGTTGCAACACCTGACGGCGAGAGAGATGGGCGTCTATCCACTTGTTATCCAGCCACATACCGGTACCTGTTGTCAAGAGGCTTGGAGGTCTGCAACACATTGCCACGGAGGTGGATGCAGCTAACCACTGTAGTTAGTGTACTGACAGCGCAGGCACGTTCATTAGCTCGCATGCATGTGATGGAGACCGTGTCTGCCACTGCTGTGGCGTACACCTTGGCCTAGGCTTAGGCTTTGCTGTGTATCGACACTTGCATTCCAGCCAGCTGCTTCCGTGGGCGCCTCCGTGGCCATGGCCGTGATCGTCTAGTGGTTAGGACATTGCGTTGTGGCCGCAATAACCCAGGTTCGAATCCTGGTCACGGCAATTTTTGAAAGTTTCTCCTTGCTGCCGTTGCATTGACGATAGTGCACGAGTACCCGAAATCACAGTGCTTCCTTGGTTTTTCACTCGTGTTCCGCAGGCCGCAGTCCGTACTACCACTTCATCACAAGTGCAACCTTCTTGAGCTCACATATGTCTGTTACATGGAACATTCTAGCTCCGCCCGACAGGTACAGCTATGATACTTTAGTGGTTACGGAAAGCCCAGGTTTCGAAACATGGTCACGGCACGAAAACGTCTCTTGATGCTGTCTCCTTAACTGCGACAGCTACAGACAAGTGGCGTCGCTACCATACGGCGGGCACGGCACTTTCTTGTTGTGGATGGCCTAAAGAGATGCTTCCAGTGGACATGGCACGGCGATTGCCAAGATACTTCCATTTCGAAGTGACCTTTGTAGTACAAATGAAACGTTTTGCCGCTGCTGCTCCAACGGTAACGTGGCCGAGCGGTCTAAGGCGCTGGTTTTAGGCACCAGTCTCTTCGGAGGCGTGGGTTCGAATCCCACCGTTGCCAATTTTGACGTCTCATTTTTGTGCCGATGCGGTGTGTTCTCGTGGGGTAGGACGCAGCTCTTGTGACGCGCGTGTTGTGTAGGTAGCGTGGCCGAGCGGTCTAAGGCGCTGGTATCAGGCACCAGTCTCTTTGGAGGCGTGGGTTCCAAACCCACAGGTGCCAAACGTGTAATGTTGCCTGTGTCGTAGACAGCTGCACTCATTGCCCGCAAAGAAAACGGCACAACAAGGCGTGAGCGTCTGTTTCGTGAATTGTCGTAGAACAGTGCGTGGTGCAACGACAGGATTTGTAGGCGCCTTTTGCTCTCATCATTGCTGGCGTTCGTCTCCACGAAATGCGTCCGGAGCACGCCGCTCTATAACGCGAGAGAGTGGATTTTTTTACACTTGTCGTCGATTAACCGTGGGTTGCTGCTGCGTTCGCTGGAGGAGCGCTGCCGTCGTTATCCGGTGTGGTCTAGTGGCTAGGATACCTGGCTCTCACCCAGGAGGCCCGGGTTCGATTCCCGGTACCGGAAGTGCGCGTTTTTGTTGCTCCTCTTATGCGACTTGTCTCGACTTTGCTCGACTGACGCTACGCTGACGCGTGCACAAAGCCACGTTAAGTATGATTCGTTGCAACACCTGACGGCGAGAGAGATGGGCGTCTATCCACTTGTTATCCAGCCACATACCGGTACCTGTTGTCAAGAGGCTTGGAGGTCTGCAACACATTGCCACGGAGGTGGATGCAGCTAACCACTGTAGTTAGTGTACTGACAGCGCAGGCACGTTCATTAGCTCGCATGCATGTGATGGAGACCGTGTCTGCCACTGCTGTGGCGTACACCTTGGCCTAGGCTTAGGCTTTGCTGTGTATCGACACTTGCATTCCAGCCAGCTGCTTCCGTGGGCGCCTCCGTGGCCATGGCCGTGATCGTCTAGTGGTTAGGACATTGCGTTGTGGCCGCAATAACCCAGGTTCGAATCCTGGTCACGGCAATTTTTGAAAGTTTCTCCTTGCTGCCGTTGCATTGACGATAGTGCACGAGTACCCGAAATCACAGTGCTTCCTTGGTTTTTCACTCGTGTTCCGCAGGCCGCAGTCCGTACTACCACTTCATCACAAGTGCAACCTTCTTGAGCTCACATATGTCTGTTACATGGAACATTCTAGCTCCGCCCGACAGGTACAGCTATGATACTTTAGTGGTTACGGAAAGCCCAGGTTTCGAAACATGGTCACGGCACGAAAACGTCTCTTGATGCTGTCTCCTTAACTGCGACAGCTACAGACAAGTGGCGTCGCTACCATACGGCGGGCACGGCACTTTCTTGTTGTGGATGGCCTAAAGAGATGCTTCCAGTGGACATGGCACGGCGATTGCCAAGATACTTCCATTTCGAAGTGACCTTTGTAGTACAAATGAAACGTTTTGCCGCTGCTGCTCCAACGGTAACGTGGCCGAGCGGTCTAAGGCGCTGGTTTTAGGCACCAGTCTCTTCGGAGGCGTGGGTTCGAATCCCACCGTTGCCAATTTTGACGTCTCATTTTTGTGCCGATGCGGTGTGTTCTCGTGGGGTAGGACGCAGCTCTTGTGACGCGCGTGTTGTGTAGGTAGCGTGGCCGAGCGGTCTAAGGCGCTGGTATCAGGCACCAGTCTCTTTGGAGGCGTGGGTTCCAAACCCACAGGTGCCAAACGTGTAATGTTGCCTGTGTCGTAGACAGCTGCACTCATTGCCCGCAAAGAAAACGGCACAACAAGGCGTGAGCGTCTGTTTCGTGAATTGTCGTAGAACAGTGCGTGGTGCAACGACAGGATTTGTAGGCGCCTTTTGCTCTCATCATTGCTGGCGTTCGTCTCCACGAAATGCGTCCGGAGCACGCCGCTCTATAACGCGAGAGAGTGGATTTTTTTACACTTGTCGTCGATTAACCGTGGGTTGCTGCTGCGTTCGCTGGAGGAGCGCTGCCGTCGTTATCCGGTGTGGTCTAGTGGCTAGGATACCTGGCTCTCACCCAGGAGGCCCGGGTTCGATTCCCGGTACCGGAAGTGCGCGTTTTTGTTGCTCCTCTTATGCGACTTGTCTCGACTTTGCTCGACTGACGCTACGCTGACGCGTGCACAAAGCCACGTTAAGTATGATTCGTTGCAACACCTGACGGCGAGAGAGATGGGCGTCTATCCACTTGTTATCCAGCCACATACCGGTACCTGTTGTCAAGAGGCTTGGAGGTCTGCAACACATTGCCACGGAGGTGGATGCAGCTAACCACTGTAGTTAGTGTACTGACAGCGCAGGCACGTTCATTAGCTCGCATGCATGTGATGGAGACCGTGTCTGCCACTGCTGTGGCGTACACCTTGGCCTAGGCTTAGGCTTTGCTGTGTATCGACACTTGCATTCCAGCCAGCTGCTTCCGTGGGCGCCTCCGTGGCCATGGCCGTGATCGTCTAGTGGTTAGGACATTGCGTTGTGGCCGCAATAACCCAGGTTCGAATCCTGGTCACGGCAATTTTTGAAAGTTTCTCCTTGCTGCCGTTGCATTGACGATAGTGCACGAGTACCCGAAATCACAGTGCTTCCTTGGTTTTTCACTCGTGTTCCGCAGGCCGCAGTCCGTACTACCACTTCATCACAAGTGCAACCTTCTTGAGCTCACATATGTCTGTTACATGGAACATTCTAGCTCCGCCCGACAGGTACAGCTATGATACTTTAGTGGTTACGGAAAGCCCAGGTTTCGAAACATGGTCACGGCACGAAAACGTCTCTTGATGCTGTCTCCTTAACTGCGACAGCTACAGACAAGTGGCGTCGCTACCATACGGCGGGCACGGCACTTTCTTGTTGTGGATGGCCTAAAGAGATGCTTCCAGTGGACATGGCACGGCGATTGCCAAGATACTTCCATTTCGAAGTGACCTTTGTAGTACAAATGAAACGTATCTGTCTCGCGTGTGT
>NW_026062974.1:15000-17500 GCF_023897955.1 Schistocerca gregaria | reverse complement strand
GTTACGCTGCACCTTAACCCAAGTTACGCTGCACCTTAACCCAAGTTACGCTGCACCTTAACCCAAGTTACGCTGCACCTTAACCCAAGTTACGCTGCACCTTAACCCAAGTTACGCTGCACCTTAACCCAAGTTACGCTGCACCTTAACCCAAGTTACGCTGCACCTTAACCCAAGTTACGCTGCACCTTAACCCAAGTTACGCTGCACCTTAACCCAAGTTACGCTGCACCTTAACCCAAGTTACGCTGCACCTTAACCCAAGTTACGCTGCACCTTAACCCAAGTTACGCTGCACCTTAACCCAAGTTACGCTGCACCTTAACCTAACTTACGCTGCACCTTAACCTAACTTACGCTGCACCTTAACCTAACTTACGCTGCACCTTAACCTAACTTACGCTGCACCTTAACCTAACTTACACTGCACCTTAACTGTCACATGTAACGTCACAGGAATGTAGCTTTGCCTAACAGCAACCCTCTGAACATAGTTCACTGCTTGGATCCTCTGGTGTCATGTGTATTTCTTGATGCCATGGTGCGTACCCTCACATAAAGGTCTTTCGAGTGTTGCGTACTTTCTACACAGTCCCGCTAACCACTGGAAGGGTGTACCGCTACAGAACGAATATCGCCCTCCCCTCCTGCCCTTCCAAGCTGGTCGGTCAGGCGTTTGTTTGTGAAATGAGCCTTGCAGCTGTTCAGTTGCATTCGGTTGTCGATGCAGTCAGTGTACGTTGTGGTACGGCCTGTGTGGACTGTCCGCTGATGTACGCGTAACCCACACTGATCATCCGTCGTTACGTACTGAGTGACATAATGTGGCACATGCTTGACCGTACACCGGCTGCGCCCTACAATGGCGAATCATAAGGGCCATATGTTGTGCACGATGCTACTTGTCTCGTCTCCCCATTACAGCGAGATTGCACTGTTGTACGCCGTACAGACATGTGGTAGGTAGGTACGGACGAAAGTATTGCATGTTGGCCCCCCCCCCCCCCCCCCCCTCCTCCCTCTGCCGGGAATCAGCGTGAGCCGTCTGTTGATGTAGCGACGAGGGTTTTCCTATTTAATCGTATTGCCCCACACAACATGATAGCACGGTGGACCGCGTTCCACATCTGCGACATGCTACAGAGGCCGGTTGACAGTCGACCGCGCAAGGGACATTGCACACGTGCGCGGACCATCTTCCACGTGTTCTCTCGTGTACATGCCGCAGTGTGTATGTGGGCTGATGTAGCGTGTCGTGACACATAACATGCAGGCATGCCAGAATCGTAGATTTCGCAAATGTAGATTGACGTATACGTTTGCTGCCAAAGATCCGCAAATGAACTGGAAATCAGTTGTTGAGCGGTTGTTCGCGCTGCAGGTGCATCGGTGATAGCGACGATCGGTACATCTATGAACCGGTTGTTTCGGCGGTACCCGCCATGCCCCCGAACCTGAGTTGGCCATGTGGGTATGAAGCGATACGAGGCTGTGGCTTGGCGGGACAGTCCCCGGCCGGTGAGGGGGGGCCGCCCGGCGTGCTGGCCGCGCGCTGCGTGAGCGCACGCACTACAGCCGGCTGGTGGGGGGCGCCCAGTGGCAGGAGCGCCGGCCGACGGGCCCGGCTGGCGTCCCAGCTATGCGCCGGCGCACCCTGCGCGCGGCGCCAGGCGGCCAAAGTGGGTTCTGCCGAGCCCGGTGCGAAGCGCGGTGGACATCTGCAGTGTGCTGGTCCGATTGCGGACTGTGTGCGTTGAGGATGCGCCGCCGCCCGGCACTCGGCGTCGCGACGCCGTCTGCTGCTCGGTCGCCCCCAGCGGTTCTCGCAGGTGGTTTGTATCGCAGCTCTGCGGACGTGTTGGCGCGTGCGCTGTGCTGGGAGAGTTCGCTTCTGCACCCAAGTGGGGCTTTGCCCTTCTGTGGCGCTGGCGTTGGAGCTGCCGGTCACCGTAGGTGGCGCGTGTTGTTTCCCGCCGGCAATGCCACGACAGCACGCTCCCGGGCCTCTGTCGGCAGCGGCAAGCTCAGTTGGGAGCACGGGTGTTCGCACTGAAAGCGTCTACTCGCCCATCTCCGGGCGATTGCGCCTCTCTCGAACCCGACCAAGTACTTAGGACGGCGCTGCGCGCCGCCGGGACCTGAGAGGGTTTCGAGGTGTATCGTGCAGGGGAGCTCAGCCTCCTCCTGTTTGCAGAATAATTGAGCGGACGCTTGCGTGTTCGCGCGGGCCCTCGGGACACACTCCCGGGCGGCCGGCTGCTCAGCTCTCGTTGACGCAGCTCCCTGGTTGATCCTGCCAGTAGTCATATGCTTGTCTCAAAGATTAAGCCATGCATGTCTCAGTACAAGCCGCATTAAGGTGAAACCGCGAATGGCTCATTAAATCAGTTATGGTTCCTTAGATCGTACCCACGTTACTTGGATAACTGTGGTAATTCTAGAGCTAATACATGCAAACAGAGTCCCGACCAGAGATGGAAGGGACGCTTTTATTAGATCA
>NW_026062974.1:5000-7500 GCF_023897955.1 Schistocerca gregaria | reverse complement strand
GGTGGACCGACGGTCACTCCAGCCGCACCTGTGAATGCGCCACCCCCACCGCCCGACTCGCAACTCGAGCGGATGTACGGCGGACTTTTCCCGCAATCGTACATTGCAGTCCACCCCTATATCTTCCACTTCATGAAGAGTTATCTCCCAAAAGCCAAAGTCCCGCTGTCCCAATACATGCTCTGGACGGCGGGCCGCGAGACGTGACGCTCGGTGGCAAAGAGTGCGCCGCTGAGGATATAGAGGGTCCGTCCCCCCGCACAGTGGTGACGGTGTGCGGGTAGTGTTTCCGACACCTCTTCCTGCGGTGGCAACTCTGGGGCAGAGTCGATACTCGCCCACTGGTGGAAGGTAAGCATTCTGCTTTACATCAGTACATAACTAATATTTCAGTCGTCTGACGTCCCTCCTTAGTAAATGATGCAGGACCACATACATAGATGATACATACTGTAAACTGGGGAGGACAGTGTGAACCGCACTCGACCCAGTCACCCTATCTCACAGTCCACTCTGTGTGTAACAAAGCGAAAGCACCAAAGCACTATCGTTCAACAACATCCATTTTATCCTCGCTGCCACAGGACACTATCCAAACAACGACAAGAGGAACGTCACGTCCACTAATAAGACAGAATGTCTCACATCACCCGCAAACAACGCAGCTCAAATCAGCCAGCAACACCCACAGTGGTCCACCCAGTATCAACACAGGACGCAACGCCACGCCACAACACAAAAGGTACAAGTAATAAAATACCCTTTGGCCACACCCCTTATAAAGGCATCGAACCAACCCACCACCTGACACCAGCCAAACGTACATCCTGATTTGACACATCTCTGGCAACCTAACCCACGTTGGCCCTTAACCTAACCCACGTTGGCCCTTAACCTAACCCACGTTGGCCCTTAACCTAACCCACGTTGGCCCTTAACCTAACCCACGTTGGCCCTTAACCTAACCCACGTTGGCCCTTAACCTAACCCACGTTGGCCCTTAACCTAACCCACGTTGGCCCTTAACCTAACCCACGTTGGCCCTTAACCTAACCCACGTTGGCCCTTAACCTAACCCACGTTGGCCCTTAACCTAACCCACGTTGGCCCTTAACCTAACCCACGTTGGCCCTTAACCTAACCCACGTTGGCCCTTAACCTAACCCACGTTGGCCCTTAACCTAACCCACGTTGGCCCTTAACCTAACCCACGTTGGCCCCTAACCTAACCCACGTTGGCCCCTAACCTAACCCACGTTGGCCCCTAACCTAACCCACGTTGGCCCCTAACCTAACCCACGTTGGCCCCTAACCTAACCCACGTTGGCCCCTAACCTAACCCACGTTGGCCCCTAACCTAACCCACGTTGGCCCCTAACCTAACCCACGTTGGCCCCTAACCTAACCCACGTTGGCCCCTAACCTAACCCACGTTGGCCCCTAACCTAACCCACGTTGGCCCCTAACCTAACCCACGTTGGCCCCTAACCTAACCCACGTTGGCCCCTAACCTAACCCACGCTGCACCTTAACCTAAGTTACGCTGCACCTTAACCTAAGTTACGCTGCACCTTAACCTAAGTTACGCTGCACCTTAACCTAAGTTACGCTGCACCTTAACCTAAGTTACGCTGCACCTTAACCTAAGTTACGCTGCACCTTAACCTAAGTTACGCTGCACCTTAACCTAAGTTACGCTGCACCTTAACCTAAGTTACGCTGCACCTTAACCTAACTTACACTGCACCTTAACCTAACTTACACTGCACCTTAACCTAAGTTACACTGCACCTTAACCTAAGTTACACTGCACCTTAACCTAACTTACACTGCACCTTAACCTAAGTTACACTGCACCTTAACCTAAGTTACACTGCACCTTAACCTAAGTTACACTGCACCTTAACCTAAGTTACACTGCACCTTAACCTAAGTTACACTGCACCTTAACCTAAGTTACACTGCACCTTAACCTAAGTTACACTGCACCTTAACCTAAGTTACACTGCACCTTAACCTAACTTACACTGCACCTTAACCTAACTTACACTGCACCTTAACCTAACTTACACTGCACCTTAACCTAACTTACACTGCACCTTAACCTAACTTACACTGCACCTTAACCTAACTTACACTGCACCTTAACCTAACTTACACTGCACCTTAACCTAACTTACACTGCACCTTAACCTAACTTACACTGCACCTTAACCTAACTTACACTGCACCTTAACCTAACTTACACTGCACCTTAACCTAACTTACACTGCACCTTAACCTAACTTACACTGCACCTTAACTGTCACATGTAACGTCACAGGAATGTAGCTTTGCCTAACAGCAACCCTCTGAACATAGTTCACTGCTTGGATCCTCTGGTGTCATGTGTATTTCTTGATGCCATGGTGCGTACCCTCACATAAAGGTCTTTCGAGTGTTGCGTACTTTCTACACAGTCCCGCTAACCACTGGAAGGGTGTACCGCTACAGAACGAAT
>NW_026062973.1:0-22674 GCF_023897955.1 Schistocerca gregaria | reverse complement strand
CACTAGACGCGTGGAATGGCAGCTTGCGGATGAGCAGCTCTGTGCTCTTCTGGTAGCGCCTGATTTCTCGCAGGGCGACGGTGCCCGGCCTGTAGCGGTGGGGCTTCTTGACGCCGCCGGTGGCGGGCGCGCTCTTCCTCGCCGCCTTGGTGGCGAGCTGTTTGCGCGGCGCCTTTCCGCCGGTGGACTTGCGGGCCGTTTGCTTTGTCCGGGCCATGGCTACTGCGGATGCGGATGCGGCGTGGAGGATATGCGTGCGCGACGGCGTCCGGTGCTGCCTTGACAACGGGCCCGCGCGCCCCGGGTGCTGCGCTTATATGCCCTCGGTGCGCGGTGGTGGGGGGAGGGGAGGGCGGGCCGCGGGGCCCCAGAGTCTATATAGGGGGGCGGCGCGCGCGCTGGGCGCCACAACCGTAGCCGACTCGCTAGCGCCGGGTGAGGAGCTTGCCTTGCTTTCTGTTTTTTATATTATTGTGGTTGAGACGCTTGAAGAAGAAGAATGACAGGCCGCGGCAAGGGAGGAAAGGGGCTCGGCAAGGGTGGCGCCAAGCGGCACCGCAAGGTGTTGCGCGACAACATCCAGGGCATCACGAAGCCCGCGATCCGCCGCCTGGCGCGCAGGGGCGGCGTGAAGCGCATCTCTGGTCTGATCTACGAGGAGACGCGCGGAGTGCTGAAGGTGTTCCTGGAGAACGTGATCCGCGACGCGGTGACGTACACTGAGCACGCCAAGCGCAAGACTGTGACGGCCATGGACGTGGTGTACGCCCTGAAGAGGCAGGGGCGCACCCTGTACGGTTTCGGCGGTTAGGCGGTGTGAGACCGAAGGAAGGAAAGAGAGATAGATTGAAAAACGGCCCTTTTCAGGGCCACCACAGTGTTCGGAAGTTGAAAAGTGCGAAAGAGTCTGTGTTGCTGGTTTTTCTTTTCCTTTTTAGTCTACTTGGCCTTTTAGTTTTGTTTGGAGTTTTTTTTGACGTGGTGTGCGGTGCGGTTGGGAGGGAAGGAAGCGTGCCCTTGCGTTGTGTGAGCTCCTTCCTTCCTTCCTTCCTTCCCCTCCCTCTTTGCTTGTATGCTTCTTGTCGGTGGATGGGCTGTGTGTTGCGGCGCGGCTGAGCGCCGAGGGGTTATTTTTGAGGTGTGTTGTTGTGCGCCACGTGTGCTGGTTAATGGTCGCGAGACTGTGCGTGCGTGGAGTTGAGTGGAGGAGGTGGCCAAGTACGTGTGTACAAGATGGCGGCGCCTGTGTGTGTAAGAAGGAAAAAAAAACCGTACACAGAGAGAGAGAGAGAGAGAGAGAGAGAGAGAGAGAGAGAGAGAAAAGTGGTGCGACGAACGACTGGAATTCTGCTTTGGACGTAGGTTTGTGTGGTGGCCCTGAAAAGGGCCGATTGTGTTTTGTTTTTTGAGCCGAGGCGGCAAATGGCGCGCTGCGTGCCAAGGGAGCACGCGGCGGTTGCCGATTGCGCTGTCTCTCTTTTAGGCCTTCTTCTCGGTCTTCTTTGGCAGCAGGACGGCCTGGATGTTGGGCAGGACACCTCCCTGTGCGATGGTGACGCCCGACAAGAGCTTGTTGAGCTCCTCGTCGTTGCGTATGGCGAGCTGCAGGTGGCGCGGGATGATGCGCGTCTTCTTGTTGTCGCGGGCCGCGTTTCCGGCCAGCTCGAGCACCTCAGCCGCGAGGTACTCCATGACGGCGGCGAGGTAGACGGGCGCCCCGGCGCCGACGCGCTCGGCGTAGTTTCCCTTGCGCAGGAGGCGGTGGATTCTGCCGACCGGGAACTGGAGCCCAGCCCTGCTTGAGCGGGACTTTGACTTGCCCTTGACTTTGCCTCCCTTTCCGCGTCCGGACATGGCGATGGGCTAGTTTGGAAAGAAGCGAGAAAGAAAAAGCACAACGCCCCAAACGGTGCGAGCCGCAGCGAGTCGAGCAGCGGAGTGCGTGCCGGCGCCGGCGGGGTGGGGGTCCTTTATGGGCTCGGGTGCGGCGGCCGGTTGCGCGCGCGCCCCATTGGTCGGCGGCCGCAGCAGGGCGAGCTGGTAAAGGTGCGGCGGCGGCGTGCGGCGGGTGCCACTGTGTGGGGAGACGCTGACTGGAGCGGAGCGCCTGACTGACTGACTGACTGCGCGTGCCTGCCTGCCTGCCTGCCTGCCTGCCTGCCTGCCTGTTTGTTCGTGATGCCGCCCAAGACTAGCGGGAAAGCCGCCAAGAAGGCTGGCAAGGCGCAGAAGAACATTTCGAAGGGCGACAAGAAGAAGAAGCGCAAGAGGAAGGAGAGCTATGCCATCTACATCTACAAGGTGCTGAAGCAGGTGCACCCTGACACGGGCATCTCTTCGAAGGCGATGAGCATCATGAACAGCTTCGTGAACGACATTTTCGAGCGCATTGCGGCCGAGGCTTCTCGCCTGGCGCACTACAACAAGCGCTCGACCATCACGTCCCGCGAGATCCAGACCGCTGTGCGGCTCTTGCTGCCTGGCGAGCTGGCCAAGCACGCGGTGAGCGAGGGCACGAAGGCGGTGACCAAGTACACGAGCTCCAAGTAAGGAGGTGGCTCTTGGAAATAGGAGGCTCGTCCGCGGCGCGGCGAAGAAAAGAAAAAACGGCCCTTTTCAGGGCCACCAAAATGCCTTTGCGGGAAGGGCGGAATTGTTGTTGTTGTTGTTGTTGTTGTTGTGAGCGGGTGGACGGGCGGCACAGCTGTAGCTGTAGCTTGTGGTGTGGTGTGGTGCGGCGCCGGCGCCTTTGGTTTTGGTGTGACGTTGGGATACGCACTTTAGGCCACAGCCGGGTCGTGGGCGTGGGTGTTTCGAGACGTGTTGGTGTTAGGGGGGCGGATCGCTGGAGTTGGCTTGTTTGATATATATATTTTTTTTTTTTTTTTTGTCCCCTTTGTATGGTATGGCCGGAGGTGTGGAACGGAAAGCAAACCGCGATTGTCGGATGTCACACCGTTGGTGGCGAGGGTGAGAAACACGTTGCCGCCTACAGCTGCTTCTACGCCGAGCGGGTGGGTTAAGTTAGTAGTTGGTTGGTTGGGCGACGTAAAAGTGGAGCGTGGAGGTGTGTGTGAACGTGAGGAGACACGCATTGCATTGTATTTGTACGCGCGAGGTGAGTTAGGAGACCACGCGCCACGACGTACGGTGCCCTCTTTCGACCTGACGTCTGACGTCTGGAGGCGGTGTCGTCATTCTGGATGTACGTGTATTTTCCGCTCAGTTGAGTGAGGTGACGCGAGACGACGGCGTCGGTGGTGTTTTTGTTTTGTTGTTGGCGCCCCGGGGATGAAGAGGGGCACCCGACGGTAACGAGAGGTTGCACTTTGTGATCGGTCGAATGTCCGGGGAGCGAGGAATAGGGTGGGGGGTTGAAAAGAAACGCCAGTGTAGGGCAACGGGACGGTGAACGTTCCCGTGGTGTCGGAGGTGTGCAGTGGGGGGGAGGAAAAAAAAAAAGCGCGTAACGGCGCGGCTGCCGTGGTGGAAACGTTCTCTCCAACTGTGGTGGTGTCCCCTGTGTGTTTTGTTGTTCTCTATATCGTGTGTCCCCTCGCACAAGACGCTCTCTGGGCGGGTTTGATTCATTCATTTTTGCATAGTCACGTAGCGTAGAATGGAATGCGCAAGAGTTGAGTGAGACTGGCGACGGTATATGGTCTGAGCAGCGTCAGCTGCACTGCACTCCCCGGAAAAGAATCTTGGATGCCGTGCTAACTGAAATTTGGTGGACGGGGTTCTCAAGGCTGTTTTGCTATTTTCTTGTTTGTTTGTCTCTAGTTAAGATGGTGAAATGACGTCGAAGAAGCAGTATTGCAAATACTGTTATGGAAATGCCCTAGTTTGATGAAAGGAAATGTGTGTTGAATATACAGGATGGTAAAGACCAAGTGCGTTGAAAGAAACGTTGTGAAGGAACGAACGTTCCCTGAATTGGTTTCTTTTTGTTCCCGAGTTGTGTACAATGGACGACGGTTGTGCCATATCGCAGCATTGCATCATCCCCAGGTTTGATTTCAATTGAGCGATAAAAAAAGGAAAAAGAGAAGAACAAGAACACTATCGAAATGGTCTATGGTGTGTGACCCACAATTGTTGTCTTTAAATCACTTACCCAACCATGTCGTAAAAATATTTTTTTTTTTTTTTTTTTTTTTTTTTTTTTTTTTTTACAGTGGCTGCCGAATGACCTAGATGTAACAGAGAGAGAGAGAAACACATGGCGTGTCAGATGTTTGTTTTCTTTTCCCCCCCCCCCCCCCCCCTCTCGTCAAGTGGCAAATGCGAACACCGTCAGCTGTAATTGACGATCGACACTAGTATGGCGCGAAAAGGGGGTGCGACCTGTGCAGTTGTGGGTGAAACTTTGGGTGATGGGCTGTCATGCGGCATCGCGTGCGTTCATTACCCCTCGGCGGCGGCGGCGGCGGCGGCGGCGGCGCCGCAGCTCCGTCCAGCTCGCGCTCTCGGAAACAACCCTCTCGTAATGCCGCGTCTCCTCCGTCACTGCAATTTTCAAAGGGAAACCTGTGTGGCCGGTGGGGGTGTGTCAACCGTTGGCCCTCAAGCTCCGCCGACAAAAAGTGTTGAGTGTATCCAGTGTGAGAGAGGTTGACGCTTTTCGTGGTGTGTGTGTGTGTGTGTGTGTGTGTGTGTGTGGCAATGTTTTGAAAAGTTTGCAACGTACGTTAAGAAGTGTTGACGCTGAAACTTGCGGGCTGTGTGGCCCTGGTGGTTGGCTGGCTGGAGACGCGGGCGTGTCCAGTCGGTCGGTTGTTGTGGCTGAAAGGTACGTATACGGTTCCGCCGTCCCGTCGGAACTGCGTCTGTCTGGAAGGTATGACGTGACGTGCAGTTTTTATTAGGTCAGCCCTTGTTGTGTATTGTTCCATTTGTTGCTCACTCGTCACCCGTATTTGGTGTGGCGATGTATGTGGACGTACTGCTGGATCAGTGTCAGGGTTTCCGTGGGAGGTGTTGGTTGGGTTGGATTTGCCTGACACGGCTGAGTCCGCAATTGGCCTGCCGTTCGTTGATGCGATATGTGGGTTCTGAGGAAGAATGTGTACGAGATAGTTGCCCCTGCCCTGCCCTTTCTTTCGCGTTCGTGTGTGCCCCCCTTGTTGTGTAGTGTGGGTTGAACATGGTTCTTTACCGAGTGGGGGGGAATGGGATGGACGGATCCGTTGCTGTTGCTGTCACCGTCAAGACAACGCACGCACGCACGCACGCACCCCTGTCCTACGAGAAGGTGTGTCAACCGGGGTTTCGGTAGTCGTGTGTGTAGGGGACGGGGAGAAGCAAAGTGGAGAGTGCGGCACGGGCAGAGAGTGGAATTGGGGCGCGTTGATGTTGGGAAACATGCCCCAAGGGTTGCGGGATGATGTGGCGGTGAGAGCGGGGGGCGGGGGAGAAAAGAAAAGCGAAAAAGAACTAAGGAAGAGGAGGAGGCGTGCGTGTGCGCAGTGGCGGGGCCCCAAAGACCTGTCGTGTGGTGTCGGCCGAACGCGAGCGCGAACGCGAACGCGAACGCGTGTGCGGGGCAGCGTCGGCACGGAGAAGCGAGGAGGAGAGAGAGAGAGAGAGCTGGTCTGATGGGTATTTTTTACCCCCTGTACTCGAAGGACCGGATCTGTCCTTGATCCCTGCCTTCTGTCTGATTATGTTGGGTAACAAAATGATGGGATGATAGGGTCTCTTGGGTGTGTGTAGATGTTTGTTTGTTTGAGTGAGTGTTATGGTGTTTGTATTTTATTTTTGTTTATCATGGTATGTTGTAGTTTGTGGTGTTTTGTCGTGATGGGAAATGTCGTTCTTGGGTCGGGTGGATTTTGGTCCCAGATTTCTGATGAGTGGGTGGTTCGAATCCGTGGTTTGGTGGAAAAAAAACAAAAAAAAAAAAAAAAAAAAACTTTATGGATTTTTCTTTGGATGATTTCCGGGATTTTGATTGAGTATGTTATGGTTTGTGTATATGTCTCGGTTTGTCTGGTACCGGCCGGCATCAGCAGTAATTCTGAAGTATTTGTTCTGCACCCTTTTTTACTCTTGTTATGTTTGGTGTCTGCGGCCATTGACGAGATTTTTCAGAGCCGTAAGTGATGGCTGGTTCCTATGACGGTTTTGAAGATTTTCTTTTTGGCGCGCATATTTATTCTGTTTCCTTTGATGATTGGGTACAGTCTGAATATTGCTGCTGCAGCCTTGTTACAAACGTGTGTAACATGGTCTCTAAATGTCAACCTCTTGTCCAGCTTGATGCCTAGATACTTTATTGTGCCTGACCATGGAAGATTGTTATTTCTGAGGCGTATATGCAGGTTAGGAGGTATTCTTTTTGAATGTGAATCGTATTGTATTGCTTGGGTTTTCTCCGCGTTTATTGTTTTTTTGGTTAGCCCATTTCTGGATGGATTGTAGGTGTTGCTCTATTTTTGTGACTCTATATTGCAGGTTAGAACTGCTGCGGTAGACTGCAGTGTCGTCTGCAAATAGTGACAAGTGTCCTCCCAGCTGTTTGTTTGTGTATATTGAGTAGAGAATGGGCCCCAGCACTGAGCCTTGCGGGACTCCAGCCTCTATGGATCTAGTGTTACTTGCCGCTCCTGGTACATGGACATAGAATGCTCTGTTGCGGAGAAAAGAAGCAATAATGTGGATGGGGCAGTTGTACTGGTGGAGCTTGTAGATAAGGCGTTATCCGAATGCTTTTCCAATGTCAAGCAGGACTGCTCCAGTACTGTGTCTAATGTTTCTGGCCTGACATATGTGCTCGACTAGTCTGGTCACCTGGTGGGTGGTGCTGTGTTCTTCGCGGAATCGGAATTGTTGTGGGATGATTATGTTGTTATCCTTTAAGAATTGAATTTCTTCAGTTCAGTTTGAATGAGCTTTCCGAGAACCTTTCCAAGGAAGTTGGCCTATAGTTTTGCGGAAATAATAAGTCCTTGTTTGGCTTTGGTAATGTGATGACTCGGGCCTGTTTCCAAGTAGTTTAGTCTGAAGCAAGCATTATATATTGATGTTAGATAGATAATTGATAGTTGCTGGAGGTAGGTGATGTAGTAGTTGCGGTTTGATGGAATCTGGGCCTGATGCCTTCTTAGGATGTGTGTATGTTTGTGATGTGATAAGATACGGGGTTTCTGCGTTTATTGGATTGTGAAAGATGTTCTGATCGGGGCACTTAGGATGCGGTTTTACCCTTCTGAGTACCATTTCCTGGTGGTCATCAGTTTCGTCATCTACCGCTTCTGGTGCTTGGAATTGCCTTTCTAGTGAATCCGCCAGTGCTTCAGCTCGGTCTGTGGGGTCGTTCCTTCCCCATGTAGATGTAGATGTTTCGTGTCTAGTTTACGAGTTTTAAGAAATTTCCAGAATTTTTCCTGGTCCCTTCCTGCTTCTCGTAACGTTTCCTCCCACGCCTCGCTACGGTGGTTTTCGGAGCTCTCTTTTTGATCCTCCCGGCCAATTGCTCTGATTTTCGTCGGTCGGCTGGGTCCCTGTAGTTTTGCCATCTCTTTCTGGCGCGCGCGGGCTGCGGTTGGCGCCTTTGGTGGCAACGGCCGGGGCAAGCAGCGGTGTGTGGTGTGGTGCGGGGCGGGCAGGGGCAGTGGTGGTTGACGGATGGCCTGGGGGCCGAAAAACGGGCCGGCCGGCGGACGGATGTTGAGAGAGGCGGCGCGCACGCGTCTCGCGCGGACACAGGCGCCACAGCGTTGATGATTGGAAGGAGGTGCGGTGCGGGGATGGGCCCAGGAAAAAAGACGGTCGTGGCCCCTGTCTTGGGTGCGTGTCGACGTCAGCACCGTCGGTGTGGTGTGGTGTGGTGTGGTGTGGTGTGGTGTGGTGTGGTGTGGTGTGGTGTGGTGTGGGCAGGGAGGGGGGAAAAGCGGGCTGCGGGCTGCGGGCTGCGGGCTGCGGGCTGCGGAGGGAATGGTGGTGGGGAGTAGGCACACATGTGGGCGGGCGCAAAATCGGCCGGTGCCCGTAAACCGCGGCGGGATATTGGGTGGAAAAGAGGGAAATTGTAGAAAGGAAAACAAGCGGAGGGGGCGAATGTGGTGGGGTGGGGGGACGGGCGGGGGCGAGGCGACAGCTTGCTTTTTCTTTTTCATTTTATTTTATTTTGTTGTAGTGTTTTTGTTTTTTTTTGTTTTTTTGCGTGTGTGTGGCCTTGGAGAGGCTGGTCTTGTCTGGCTTACGCTTTGGGTGCGTGTGTTGGTACTTTTTCGTTTTTTCTTGTTCTGCAGAGCAGGGGCGGGGCGGTGGGAACGGCTGGCTGGCTGTGCCCAGAGGAGGAGGAGACGCTGGCGGCGGGCCCGGCTCCTGGGGCTGCTGTTGCATGCGCTGTGCAAAGAAAGGAAGAGTGGGTTTGTTTGGCTGGTGAAGTGCATTATTTAAGTGTGGGCTTGCCGGCCTGGCTCCGATGCGCAGGTAGATAGATGCCGGCGGCGACCGCAGGCAGGCGCGTTGTGTGTACAGAGGGACGAGCCATGTGTTTTGCAAGCAGGACGTGGCGTGCCGAGTGGAGAGGAGGCGGCGGCTCGGCTCGGTTCGGCCCGGTCCGGCGGTGCCGCGCTGTTGTCGCGGACGTGAGCGCCCCCTGGCGGGCGGGTGGTTGGCGGCGGCGTGGTGGACGCGTGTGGCAGTTGTGTGCACGGGTTGCTTGGGCGAGTGAGCAGTGGCTGGCGGTGTTGGCGCGTCGTCGGGGAGGTATGTGTTGCGGCCGCGTCTGCTGCGCGCTGCGTCGTTGTGTCGACTGTGTGTGGGCGTGGGCACGTGTGCTCTGGCGAGGGCGTCGTAAAAAAGTGGGTCGCGGTGTGCGTGCGTAGCCCGTGATGATGTATTGTGCGTCGCGTCGTTGTGTGCGAAACGGATGCCGAGAGGTGTGTGGTGAGTGCGAAGCGCGAATGTGCGGCGTTTGGCGGTTTCGGTGTGTTTTCTGTTTTTGCGGCGTGAGAGTGGGGCTGGCTGGCTGGCTGGCTGGCTGGCTGTTTGTTGTTGGTGTTGCCTTGTGTGTGTAGGTTGATGGCGCGACGCGGAGGGGACGCCGTTTGCTGCGTGCCTTGCCTCGCGTGTGTTGGCGCGCCGTGCATGTGTTTGGGTCGTGGGGGCGGTGTTTTTGTTTGTATTTGGATTTTCATTTTTTGGCGTGTTGTGTCGTGTATGGCAAGGGCGAGAGGAGTAGTGCGGTAGTGTCGTTGCGGCACGGGCGTCTGGTGGGGCTGTGCGTCGTGGCGGGGAAGGTGTGTAGGTTGCGGCGATGCGGCGAGCCCAGCCCGTCGTTTGACGGTGTGCCGGGTGAGTTGCGCTGCGAATCGAGTGTGGCGGGAAGGGAGCTGCGTGGCGCCTGCGTCCGTTGGCAGCAGGGGCTGTGCCTTTTGAGAGTTTGTTTGATTTCGGGACGACGACGACGACGACGACTGGTTGGTTGGTGGGTGGGGTGGCGTGCACGTTTGTCGTACTGGGCGAGTCGATTGCCTGCCGGCTGGCGAAAGGTGCGCCGCCGCCCGTCTCTCGCGCTCTGTGTTGTTTTTTTTTTTTTTCTGTGTGTGTCGGCTGCGTTTTTGTTTGCGGTGCGCGCGAAGACGGTGGTGCCGAAAGTGTGCCGGCGTGGCGTTGCGACCGCGACGAGCCGCGGGCGCGCCATTTGGCTGGTGTTGCGTGAAGAGCGGCTGTGTACGGGTAGTGGCTGTAGCCGTACGTGTACGTGCACGTGCATCCGGCCCGGCCGCCAGCCCAGCCCAGCCCAGCCCAGCCCAGCCCAGCCGAGTCGGGTGAGCGGAGGCCGACACGTGGTGGTGCTGTGCTCTCTCGGCTCGGGGGGGTTTGTGTGTGTGTGTGTGTGTGTGCGTGCGTGCGTGTGTGTCTCGTTCGCTCTCCGGAATCTGCTCGTTCTGCTGATCCCCGCCTGTCGGCGTCGTTTATTTTTACTTATTTATTTTTTACCTGTTGTTTGTTTTTCGACGTCGTCTTGCAGTTTTGTCCTTTGCGGCGTGCCGACGACCCGCCGCGCGACCTTATGAAACCCCAAAGCGTGGCGTGGCGTGGCGTGGCGTGGCCGAGCCGCAGCAGCTAAGGGGGTGCGGCCGCCTCGACGCCTTAACCTCCTAAACTTCTTTAAGCCGTTAACGCAGCCACCTAAACTAACGTAACCTAACGTAAGCCCTTAGGCCAACCCCCAAGTCGCCTTAACCTAACGTACGTGACCGCAACCTTAGCTTAACGCCTACGTTAAGACGTGACGTCACGTCAACGCTTAACCTAACCCTGACGCCTTCTTAGCCTAACCTGACGTAACCTAAGGTAAGGTAACCGTTGAAAGAAAGAAACCACCTTTGTTTTGACGTTGAGGCGTGTAAGGTCGGCTGTGAGGGCAGATTCGGTGTGTCTGTAGTTGGGGCTGGCTGGTAATTTATTTTGTTTGTTTGTTTATCGTTGTCTTGTTTTCGCCTGTGGCGGGGGGGTTGGCGCTCCGTCGGCCGGTGCCATGTTGCGCAGGCGGCGATCGTAAAAAAGTAGAAAAAAAAAAAGAAAAAAGAAAAAAAAAATGTGTTGGAAGGGCTGTGGGTGTTGGCGGGCGAGGCGAGAGGAGGAGGACGGCCCGCGGCCGTGGCCCGACGGCTGCGGGCCGATCGGGAAAACGGCGGAAGGCGATGGGGCGGCGGAGGTGCGTTTGTGCACGGCCGTCATCGCCGCACGACTCGGCTCGTGTGGCTGTGGCGCCGGCCGCGGTGGCCGGGCTGCCGCGGCGACGGTGTGGGAGTTTTGACGAAGGTTTGGCCATTGTGGCGGGTCGTCGGCTGGGGCTGTGGGGGCGGCATTTGGGCGGGGGCGGCGATTCTCGGCGGGCCGACCCAGGCTGTGGCGCGCGGTGGCTGCAGTTTGGCCGTGGTTTGCGGCGCCGCCGCGGCGACTGGTTGGCGACCGTGGTGTCGGTGTGTGTAGCCCCATCCTCGGTGGTTTGAATGGCGCGGGTGGTTGCGGCGCAGGTTGGGGGCTGCTCCGCGCAGGCTGTCGGACGTTGGGCGGTAGCAAGCGCGGGAGGCGCGGCGCGGCGGCGCGGCGGCGCGCCGAGTGGCGGCCGCTCTCTCGGCCGTCCGCGCCCGCCCGCGACACTGGCTGGGCCAGGCGCGTGCGCGGCTAAGGCAAACACGTGGCTAGTTACCGTGGCTGCCCAGTGCTCCTCGATTTCGCCGACCGCGCGCGCGGAAACGAAGACAAGGGAACACAAAGGCAGAGTTCCCGCCAACGCTCTACCCAGCCCCGGAAGAAGCGGAACAACAGGAGAGGAGGCCGCCGAGGCAGGGCAACGACCGCAAAAGCGCGCCAAATTCCAGACAACGCGGCGCCACAAAATGGAGTCCCCGCTACACACGCATCGGTGAGCAATGGCGGACGGACTCCACCTACCGCAGCCCAGCCGGCAGCTGGCCCAACTGCAGGACAGGGCTCCGTAGCCCCGCCCACAGCGCTGCCGCGCAGGCAGGTAGCCCCGACCGCTGCACCCCCGCAGCGCCTGGCTTACCAACCCGCAGCGACCCAGCGTGCAGCGGACCAATCAGCGCGAGCCGTCCCGGCTCCACCGGCACGCGCAGCGCACCAACCAGCGGCAGCCGCTCCTAACCTGGGGAGCCCCAAGGACTTCCCGGAGCCAAGATGGCGGCGCCCCACAGCGCCCCGCCATACTGTCGGAGCCCGACAAGATGGCGGACAAGTGGAGAGCAACGCGACGGACGCGCGCCATGTTGTCGGCGGAAACGCGGACAATCACGACCGCGTAGAACGAATGCTCAGCTGCATGGAGACGATGATGCAGCAGATGTCTGAGCTCCTGGCCGTGGTGCAGAAAGTTGCATCCGCCATTCAACCATGCAGCCATCATGCCTGAAGCTCTAAGGGGTATAAAAGCCTGCGTCTTCAACGCCGAGGGGCTCCTTAAGCAAGCAGGCGAATTCAGGCAACTTATTCGTGACGAGAATATCGACATATGTCTCGTCACCGAAACGTGGCTTAAGCCTGGCGTCCGAGTAGGCGTAGCAAATTACGAATGCTACAGGGACGACAGGCCAACACATGGAGGCGGCACTGCAGTATATGTTCGGAGGACACTACGGCACCACCGCGTCCAAAAACCAGAAATGGCGACGACAGAAGCAACTGCCGTATCAGTGGAAACGGCACACGGCACTATAACGTTCGTCGCTGTCTACAGACCGCCCAGAGGAGCGCTCCTACCGGGAGATTACAACAAGTTGCTGGCTCTCCCCGGAAAAATCATACTGGGGGGAGACTTCAACGCAAAGCACGCGGTCTGGAACAGCAGGACGACCAACACAAGCGGGCGGCGCCTGCTCCGTGTCGCAGAACGCCACGAAGCTGTCGTCATCGGTCCCCACGAGCCGACAATATATCCACGAAACCGGGGCCACCCGGATATCCTGGATATAATGATCGTCAAGGGCGCCCGCCTTCACGTCACGGCCGGCACGCGGCCAAAGATGTCCTCAGACCACGTACCGGTCATATTTGACCTCGACGCCGACGCTCTCCCAAGACAGCGTAGAGGTCTCGACGTACGCAGCATCAGCTGGGACGAGTTCCGAAACTCCGTCACCGATTCCCTTGAGGCCACACCGGACGCGGCGGAACACGGGGCAGACGCAGCACTACAGCACATCCGACAGTCGATCGTTGACGCCGTGGCTGCGGCCACGCCTGTCAGAGACGACGCCAACATTGACTGCCGGCCTCATCCTCTGCCACGACAAATCCGTGAGGATATCGTGGAGAAGAACCGCCTACAGCGGGAGTGGCAGAGGACCAGGAATCCAGCCACCAAGAGAGAACTAAACAGACTGTGCCGTCATATCAAGGCTGATGTAGACGCACATCGAAATCAGGAGTGGGCGCGCAAGATGGGACAACTACACATTGAAGACGGCTCGGCCTGGAGAGCCGTAAAAGGTTACCTGCGCCGCATTCAAAAGATTCCGCCGCTGCAAGTGGGAGCCGAATTCGTGAGCGAGCCGAACGCGAAGGCTGAAGCCCTAGCGGACGCGTTCGCCGCGAATTTCACGCCAGTCAACGACCCGATAGACGCCGCCCACATCCAGTTAGTAGATGAACGCCTCACCGTCTTCCTTGATGCTGAATACGACGAGGTAGAAGACGCCATCGAGCCGATCTCACCGGAAGAAGTCAAACTGCAACTTCGCCACCTAAACTGTAAAAAAGCAGGCGGACCAGACGACGTAACGAACGTTATGCTGAAGCAGCTACCGGACATGGCAGCAGACGTCCTCGCGTCAGTCTTCAACCAGGTGCTGCTCAGCAAACATTTCCCATCATGCTGGAAGCATGCCGAAATAGTAGCCCTCCCCAAACCTGGGAAGGACATCAGAAGGGCAAAAAACTATAGGCCAATCAGCCTGCTTCCGGCATTATCGAAAATATTCGAACGCCTGTATCTGGTCCGCCTGCGGGCGCTCATCGAGGCAGAACAACTCCTGCCAAATGAACAGTTTGGCTTCAGGAGTCAACACGCCACGACGCACCAGCTGCTGCGCCTAACAGAGGAGGCGTTCGGTGCCATCGACCGACGCGAGTATTTCGGCGCTCTCCTGCTCGACGTGTCGCGTGCCTTCGACTCCGTGTGGCATCGGGGCCTCCTGTTCAAGCTATTTGACCTGGGCGTCCCGGTGTCGCACGTGAAGCTCTTACAGAGCTACCTCGAGGGCAGAACGTTCCACGTCAGGGCGGACAGTGGAATCTCCACGGAGCGTCGAATACTCGCGGGTGTACCTCAAGGCTCGGTCGTTGGGCCGACGCTATACTCGCTGTACACGGCCGATCCACCGCGCACAGATCACGTCAACCTGGCGCTGTATGCGGACGACACAGCCGTTTACAGCCGCAGCAGATGCGTCGAGGCGTTGCAGCGGAAACTCCAGACGGCCACCGACGCCCTCACTGACTGGGCGAAAAAATGGCGCCTAGCCTACAATGGGGAAAAGTCGCAGGCTATAATTATTGCGACGAGGCACTTCAGGGACGACGCACCTACAGTCTCGGTCCGAGGCGTCCCGGTCCCTTGGAGCGGAACCGCAAAATACCTGGGCGTCACATTGGACCGTCACCTCACCTGGAGGCCACACGTGGAGAGCATCAGGGGCAAAGCACTAGGTAGACTAAGACTCCTCTACCCACTGCTAAACCCCACTACGACACTGCCTACACACGTCGGCCTCACACTATATAAGTCCGTAATTCGACCTCTCCTCGAATACGCGGCGGTAGTGTGGGGCAACACGGCGCAAACAAACCTGGAGCGGCTGCAAAAACTGCAGAACAGGGCGATCAGGTTAGCTCTACACCTCCCACGGGACTTCCCCACGGAGGACACACACGTGGTAGCTGACATCGTACCGCTACGCAGGCGGTTCGAAGAAGCGGCCACAAAATTTTACATCAAAGCGGGTACATCAGATAACCCGCTTGTAAGGAATCTTGGACAACGTCCACACTGGCGACGTACTCTTCGCTGGCCAGACCTCCTGAGACGGCCAGCAGACAATGCCGCCATGCAAGATTAGCGCACACATCGCTACCTGACAAGTAGAACATAGAAACACCTGCTGCGGGAAAAAAAAAAAAAAAAAAAAAAAAAAAAAAAAAAAAAAAAAAAGGAAACCGCAGCAAACTTCATAAAATACAACGCCCACGAAGCAAGGCAACATGGAAATCCGTAAGCTTTGCACTAAGAAGAAACTGAAAGGACAACACCGTTGTTCCACATGATGAAGGAAGGGTAGAGAGATTCTACCAGAACTTCAGCCACACAACAGTAGTGTCGACCTTGGAAGACACTACATCGTGATGCGAGAGGCGTGCGCGGCTATTCTCTGCTGCGCGCCCCTCGCTGTTGTGCGTCGTCGAAGGAGAGAAGGAAGCGAAAGCAAGGGGAAAAAAGAAAAGAGAACAGGCAAAAGATGGCAGACCAGGCGGCTACGAACGAGACTGCCGCGGCACCCGCCGCCACCGGCACTACGAAGAAGGCCAAGTCTGCGTCGTCTGCGAAGAAGCCGCGCGCCAAGCCTGCGCACCCGCGCACCTCTGAGATGGTGACGGCCGCCATCAAGAGTCTGAAGGAGCGCGGCGGGTCGTCGCTGCAGGCGATCAAGAAGTACATTGCCGCGCACTACAAGCTGGACGCGGAGAAGCTGGCGCCCTTTATCAAGAAGTACCTCAAGTCGGCCGTCGTGGCTGGCGAGCTGGTGCAGACGAAGGGGAAGGGCGCGTCGGGCTCTTTCAAGCTTGCCGGCGCCGGCGGCGGGGCGGCCGAGGGCGGCAAGGCTCGTGGTGGCGGCGGTGGTGCGAAGAAGAAGCGCGCCGCTCCGGCCAGCAAGGAGAAGAAGGGGGCCCGTGCGGCCGGCGCAAAGAAGGCTGGCGGCGTGAAGGCGGCGACCGGTCGGAAGGCGGGCGCCGCCAAGAAGGCGTCTGCGGCGTCGGCCGCTCCCGCGGGTGCGAAGAAGGCGGCTGCGGCCAAGCCGGCCAAGGCCAAGTCGCCGTCGAAGGCGAAGAAGGCCGCCAAGGTTCCGACGAAGAAGCCGAAGGCGCCGCGCCCGAAGAAGGCGACGGCGACGCCGTCTAAGGCGAAGGCTTCGCCCAAGAAGAAGAAGTAAAAAGGGCAGGGAAGGGTTGGCGGTTGACACCGTCGCCTGGAGGCCGGCGCGCAACCAGAGGCTGTCGCGCGGTCCCGGACAAAAACAAAAACGGCCCTTCTCAGGGCCATCAAAGCACGTCGGGAAGGTGTTGATTGTCGTGTCGTGTCGTGGTCGGTCGGTTGCCTTGTTGTCTGTCTGTCTGTCTTGCTTGCTGGCGTTTGTTTGTTTCATGTGTGGATGGTGGTTGGATTGTGGGGTCGTTGGCGGGCGTGGGCGGCGGCGCCGCGGTTGGTGTTACACAAAGTGTATTTTACTTTTATTATTTTTTACCTATTTATTTTGCGCCGCGTTTGTTTGTTTGTTTGTCTTGGTGGTGGTTTTGGAATAGTCTTTTTTGCTTTGCTTTGCTTTCCGGGCGTCACGTTTTGTGCCGTGGCCTGTGTGGGTGGCGCTATTGACGCTTGCGACTTGGTTCGGCCGGTGCGGTGCTTTTTTCTTTTTTTTGGAAACGGCGGCGCCGGGCCGGGCCGGGGGTGGGACGACTGGACTGGAGAGTGAGTGGGGAACTAGTCGTTGCGACCGACAAAGTTTTGCTCGCGACGGAGAGACGTTAGTGGCCCTGAAAAGGGCCGTTTTGTTTGTTTGGCGGTGTGCGGGTTTAGGCGCGCTCGCCGCGGATGCGGCGCGCGAGCTGGATGTCCTTGGGCATGATGGTGACTCGCTTGGCGTGGATTGCGCACAGGTTGGTGTCTTCGAAGAGGCCGACGAGGTAGGCCTCGCTGGCCTCCTGCAGGGCCATGACTGCGGAGCTCTGGAAGCGCAGGTCGGTCTTGAAGTCCTGGGCGATCTCGCGCACTAGGCGCTGGAATGGCAGCTTGCGGATGAGCAGCTCTGTGCTCTTCTGGTAGCGCCTGATTTCTCGCAGGGCGACGGTGCCCGGCCTGTAGCGGTGGGGCTTCTTGACGCCGCCGGTGGCGGGCGCGCTCTTCCTCGCCGCCTTGGTGGCGAGCTGTTTGCGCGGCGCCTTTCCGCCGGTGGACTTGCGGGCCGTTTGCTTTGTCCGGGCCATGGCTACTGCGGATGCGGATGCGGCGTGGAGGATATGCGTGCGCGACGGCGTCCGGTGCTGCCTTGACAACGGGCCCGCGCGCCCCGGGTGCTGCGCTTATATGCCCTCGGTGCGCGGTGGTGGGGGGAGGGGAGGGCGGGCCGCGGGGCCCCAGAGTCTATATAGGGGGGCGGCGCGCGCGCTGGGCGCCACAACCGTAGCCGACTCGCTAGCGCCGGGTGAGGAGCTTGCCTTGCTTTCTGTTTTTTATATTATTGTGGTTGAGACGCTTGAAGAAGAAGAATGACAGGCCGCGGCAAGGGAGGAAAGGGGCTCGGCAAGGGTGGCGCCAAGCGGCACCGCAAGGTGTTGCGCGACAACATCCAGGGCATCACGAAGCCCGCGATCCGCCGCCTGGCGCGCAGGGGCGGCGTGAAGCGCATCTCTGGTCTGATCTACGAGGAGACGCGCGGAGTGCTGAAGGTGTTCCTGGAGAACGTGATCCGCGACGCGGTGACGTACACTGAGCACGCCAAGCGCAAGACTGTGACGGCCATGGACGTGGTGTACGCCCTGAAGAGGCAGGGGCGCACCCTGTACGGTTTCGGCGGTTAGGCGGTGTGAGACCGAAGGAAGGAAAGAGAGATAGATTGAAAAACGGCCCTTTTCAGGGCCACCACAGTGTTCGGAAGTTGAAAAGTGCGAAAGAGTCTGTGTTGCTGGTTTTTCTTTTCCTTTTTAGTCTACTTGGCCTTTTAGTTTTGTTTGGAGTTTTTTTTGACGTGGTGTGCGGTGCGGTTGGGAGGGAAGGAAGCGTGCCCTTGCGTTGTGTGAGCTCCTTCCTTCCTTCCTTCCTTCCCCTCCCTCTTTGCTTGTATGCTTCTTGTCGGTGGATGGGCTGTGTGTTGCGGCGCGGCTGAGCGCCGAGGGGTTATTTTTGAGGTGTGTTGTTGTGCGCCACGTGTGCTGGTTAATGGTCGCGAGACTGTGCGTGCGTGGAGTTGAGTGGAGGAGGTGGCCAAGTACGTGTGTACAAGATGGCGGCGCCTGTGTGTGTAAGAAGGAAAAAAAAACCGTACACAGAGAGAGAGAGAGAGAGAGAGAGAGAGAGAGAGAGAGAGAGAAAAGTGGTGCGACGAACGACTGGAATTCTGCTTTGGACGTAGGTTTGTGTGGTGGCCCTGAAAAGGGCCGATTGTGTTTTGTTTTTTGAGCCGAGGCGGCAAATGGCGCGCTGCGTGCCAAGGGAGCACGCGGCGGTTGCCGATTGCGCTGTCTCTCTTTTAGGCCTTCTTCTCGGTCTTCTTTGGCAGCAGGACGGCCTGGATGTTGGGCAGGACACCTCCCTGTGCGATGGTGACGCCCGACAAGAGCTTGTTGAGCTCCTCGTCGTTGCGTATGGCGAGCTGCAGGTGGCGCGGGATGATGCGCGTCTTCTTGTTGTCGCGGGCCGCGTTTCCGGCCAGCTCGAGCACCTCAGCCGCGAGGTACTCCATGACGGCGGCGAGGTAGACGGGCGCCCCGGCGCCGACGCGCTCGGCGTAGTTTCCCTTGCGCAGGAGGCGGTGGATTCTGCCGACCGGGAACTGGAGCCCAGCCCTGCTTGAGCGGGACTTTGACTTGCCCTTGACTTTGCCTCCCTTTCCGCGTCCGGACATGGCGATGGGCTAGTTTGGAAAGAAGCGAGAAAGAAAAAGCACAACGCCCCAAACGGTGCGAGCCGCAGCGAGTCGAGCAGCGGAGTGCGTGCCGGCGCCGGCGGGGTGGGGGTCCTTTATGGGCTCGGGTGCGGCGGCCGGTTGCGCGCGCGCCCCATTGGTCGGCGGCCGCAGCAGGGCGAGCTGGTAAAGGTGCGGCGGCGGCGTGCGGCGGGTGCCACTGTGTGGGGAGACGCTGACTGGAGCGGAGCGCCTGACTGACTGACTGACTGCGCGTGCCTGCCTGCCTGCCTGCCTGCCTGCCTGCCTGCCTGTTTGTTCGTGATGCCGCCCAAGACTAGCGGGAAAGCCGCCAAGAAGGCTGGCAAGGCGCAGAAGAACATTTCGAAGGGCGACAAGAAGAAGAAGCGCAAGAGGAAGGAGAGCTATGCCATCTACATCTACAAGGTGCTGAAGCAGGTGCACCCTGACACGGGCATCTCTTCGAAGGCGATGAGCATCATGAACAGCTTCGTGAACGACATTTTCGAGCGCATTGCGGCCGAGGCTTCTCGCCTGGCGCACTACAACAAGCGCTCGACCATCACGTCCCGCGAGATCCAGACCGCTGTGCGGCTCTTGCTGCCTGGCGAGCTGGCCAAGCACGCGGTGAGCGAGGGCACGAAGGCGGTGACCAAGTACACGAGCTCCAAGTAAGGAGGTGGCTCTTGGAAATAGGAGGCTCGTCCGCGGCGCGGCGAAGAAAAGAAAAAACGGCCCTTTTCAGGGCCACCAAAATGCCTTTGCGGGAAGGGCGGAATTGTTGTTGTTGTTGTTGTTGTTGTTGTGAGCGGGTGGACGGGCGGCACAGCTGTAGCTGTAGCTTGTGGTGTGGTGTGGTGCGGCGCCGGCGCCTTTGGTTTTGGTGTGACGTTGGGATACGCACTTTAGGCCACAGCCGGGTCGTGGGCGTGGGTGTTTCGAGACGTGTTGGTGTTAGGGGGGCGGATCGCTGGAGTTGGCTTGTTTGATATATATATTTTTTTTTTTTTTTTTGTCCCCTTTGTATGGTATGGCCGGAGGTGTGGAACGGAAAGCAAACCGCGATTGTCGGATGTCACACCGTTGGTGGCGAGGGTGAGAAACACGTTGCCGCCTACAGCTGCTTCTACGCCGAGCGGGTGGGTTAAGTTAGTAGTTGGTTGGTTGGGCGACGTAAAAGTGGAGCGTGGAGGTGTGTGTGAACGTGAGGAGACACGCATTGCATTGTATTTGTACGCGCGAGGTGAGTTAGGAGACCACGCGCCACGACGTACGGTGCCCTCTTTCGACCTGACGTCTGACGTCTGGAGGCGGTGTCGTCATTCTGGATGTACGTGTATTTTCCGCTCAGTTGAGTGAGGTGACGCGAGACGACGGCGTCGGTGGTGTTTTTGTTTTGTTGTTGGCGCCCCGGGGATGAAGAGGGGCACCCGACGGTAACGAGAGGTTGCACTTTGTGATCGGTCGAATGTCCGGGGAGCGAGGAATAGGGTGGGGGGTTGAAAAGAAACGCCAGTGTAGGGCAACGGGACGGTGAACGTTCCCGTGGTGTCGGAGGTGTGCAGTGGGGGGGAGGAAAAAAAAAAAGCGCGTAACGGCGCGGCTGCCGTGGTGGAAACGTTCTCTCCAACTGTGGTGGTGTCCCCTGTGTGTTTTGTTGTTCTCTATATCGTGTGTCCCCTCGCACAAGACGCTCTCTGGGCGGGTTTGATTCATTCATTTTTGCATAGTCACGTAGCGTAGAATGGAATGCGCAAGAGTTGAGTGAGACTGGCGACGGTATATGGTCTGAGCAGCGTCAGCTGCACTGCACTCCCCGGAAAAGAATCTTGGATGCCGTGCTAACTGAAATTTGGTGGACGGGGTTCTCAAGGCTGTTTTGCTATTTTCTTGTTTGTTTGTCTCTAGTTAAGATGGTGAAATGACGTCGAAGAAGCAGTATTGCAAATACTGTTATGGAAATGCCCTAGTTTGATGAAAGGAAATGTGTGTTGAATATACAGGATGGTAAAGACCAAGTGCGTTGAAAGAAACGTTGTGAAGGAACGAACGTTCCCTGAATTGGTTTCTTTTTGTTCCCGAGTTGTGTACAATGGACGACGGTTGTGCCATATCGCAGCATTGCATCATCCCCAGGTTTGATTTCAATTGAGCGATAAAAAAAGGAAAAAGAGAAGAACAAGAACACTATCGAAATGGTCTATGGTGTGTGACCCACAATTGTTGTCTTTAAATCACTTACCCAACCATGTCGTAAAAATATTTTTTTTTTTTTTTTTTTTTTTTTTTTTTTTTTTTTTACAGTGGCTGCCGAATGACCTAGATGTAACAGAGAGAGAGAGAAACACATGGCGTGTCAGATGTTTGTTTTCTTTTCCCCCCCCCCCCCCCCCCCTCTCGTCAAGTGGCAAATGCGAACACCGTCAGCTGTAATTGACGATCGACACTAGTATGGCGCGAAAAGGGGGTGCGACCTGTGCAGTTGTGGGTGAAACTTTGGGTGATGGGCTGTCATGCGGCATCGCGTGCGTTCATTACCCCTCGGCGGCGGCGGCGGCGGCGGCGGCGGCGCCGCAGCTCCGTCCAGCTCGCGCTCTCGGAAACAACCCTCTCGTAATGCCGCGTCTCCTCCGTCACTGCAATTTTCAAAGGGAAACCTGTGTGGCCGGTGGGGGTGTGTCAACCGTTGGCCCTCAAGCTCCGCCGACAAAAAGTGTTGAGTGTATCCAGTGTGAGAGAGGTTGACGCTTTTCGTGGTGTGTGTGTGTGTGTGTGTGTGTGTGTGTGTGGCAATGTTTTGAAAAGTTTGCAACGTACGTTAAGAAGTGTTGACGCTGAAACTTGCGGGCTGTGTGGCCCTGGTGGTTGGCTGGCTGGAGACGCGGGCGTGTCCAGTCGGTCGGTTGTTGTGGCTGAAAGGTACGTATACGGTTCCGCCGTCCCGTCGGAACTGCGTCTGTCTGGAAGGTATGACGTGACGTGCAGTTTTTATTAGGTCAGCCCTTGTTGTGTATTGTTCCATTTGTTGCTCACTCGTCACCCGTATTTGGTGTGGCGATGTATGTGGACGTACTGCTGGATCAGTGTCAGGGTTTCCGTGGGAGGTGTTGGTTGGGTTGGATTTGCCTGACACGGCTGAGTCCGCAATTGGCCTGCCGTTCGTTGATGCGATATGTGGGTTCTGAGGAAGAATGTGTACGAGATAGTTGCCCCTGCCCTGCCCTTTCTTTCGCGTTCGTGTGTGCCCCCCTTGTTGTGTAGTGTGGGTTGAACATGGTTCTTTACCGAGTGGGGGGGAATGGGATGGACGGATCCGTTGCTGTTGCTGTCACCGTCAAGACAACGCACGCACGCACGCACGCACCCCTGTCCTACGAGAAGGTGTGTCAACCGGGGTTTCGGTAGTCGTGTGTGTAGGGGACGGGGAGAAGCAAAGTGGAGAGTGCGGCACGGGCAGAGAGTGGAATTGGGGCGCGTTGATGTTGGGAAACATGCCCCAAGGGTTGCGGGATGATGTGGCGGTGAGAGCGGGGGGCGGGGGAGAAAAGAAAAGCGAAAAAGAACTAAGGAAGAGGAGGAGGCGTGCGTGTGCGCAGTGGCGGGGCCCCAAAGACCTGTCGTGTGGTGTCGGCCGAACGCGAGCGCGAACGCGAACGCGAACGCGTGTGCGGGGCAGCGTCGGCACGGAGAAGCGAGGAGGAGAGAGAGAGAGAGAGCTGGTCTGATGGGTATTTTTTACCCCCTGTACTCGAAGGACCGGATCTGTCCTTGATCCCTGCCTTCTGTCTGATTATGTTGGGTAACAAAATGATGGGATGATAGGGTCTCTTGGGTGTGTGTAGATGTTTGTTTGTTTGAGTGAGTGTTATGGTGTTTGTATTTTATTTTTGTTTATCATGGTATGTTGTAGTTTGTGGTGTTTTGTCGTGATGGGAAATGTCGTTCTTGGGTCGGGTGGATTTTGGTCCCAGATTTCTGATGAGTGGGTGGTTCGAATCCGTGGTTTGGTGGAAAAAAAACAAAAAAAAAAAAAAAAAAAAACTTTATGGATTTTTCTTTGGATGATTTCCGGGATTTTGATTGAGTATGTTATGGTTTGTGTATATGTCTCGGTTTGTCTGGTACCGGCCGGCATCAGCAGTAATTCTGAAGTATTTGTTCTGCACCCTTTTTTACTCTTGTTATGTTTGGTGTCTGCGGCCATTGACGAGATTTTTCAGAGCCGTAAGTGATGGCTGGTTCCTATGACGGTTTTGAAGATTATCTTTGACGCGAT
>NW_026062972.1:0-18001 GCF_023897955.1 Schistocerca gregaria | reverse complement strand
CGCGTTCTGTGTGTGCCCCCCTTGTTGTGTAGTGTGGGTTGAACATGGTTCTTTACCGAGTGGGGGGGAATGGGATGGACGGATCCGTTGCTGTTGCTGTCACCGTCAAGACAACGCACGCACGCACGCACGCACCCCTGTCCTACGAGAAGGTGTGTCAACCGGGGTTTCGGTAGTCGTGTGTGTAGGGGACGGGGAGAAGCAAAGTGGAGAGTGCGGCACGGGCAGAGAGTGGAATTGGGGCGCGTTGATGTTGGGAAACATGCCCCAAGGGTTGCGGGATGATGTGGCGGTGAGAGCGGGGGGCGGGGGAGAAAAGAAAAGCGAAAAAGAACTAAGGAAGAGGAGGAGGCGTGCGTGTGCGCAGTGGCGGGGCCCCAAAGACCTGTCGTGTGGTGTCGGCCGAACGCGAGCGCGAACGCGAACGCGAACGCGTGTGCGGGGCAGCGTCGGCACGGAGAAGCGAGGAGGAGAGAGAGAGAGAGAGCTGGTCTGATGGGTATTTTTTACCCCCTGTACTCGAAGGACCGGATCTGTCCTTGATCCCTGCCTTCTGTCTGATTATGTTGGGTAACAAAATGATGGGATGATAGGGTCTCTTGGGTGTGTGTAGATGTTTGTTTGTTTGAGTGAGTGTTATGGTGTTTGTATTTTATTTTTGTTTATCATGGTATGTTGTAGTTTGTGGTGTTTTGTCGTGATGGGAAATGTCGTTCTTGGGTCGGGTGGATTTTGGTCCCAGATTTCTGATGAGTGGGTGGTTCGAATCCGTGGTTTGGTGGAAAAAAAACAAAAAAAAAAAAAAAAAAAAACTTTATGGATTTTTCTTTGGATGATTTCCGGGATTTTGATTGAGTATGTTATGGTTTGTGTATATGTCTCGGTTTGTCTGGTACCGGCCGGCATCAGCAGTAATTCTGAAGTATTTGTTCTGCACCCTTTTTTACTCTTGTTATGTTTGGTGTCTGCGGCCATTGACGAGATTTTTCAGAGCCGTAAGTGATGGCTGGTTCCTATGACGGTTTTGAAGATTTTCTTTTTGGCGCGCATATTTATTCTGTTTCCTTTGATGATTGGGTACAGTCTGAATATTGCTGCTGCAGCCTTGTTACAAACGTGTGTAACATGGTCTCTAAATGTCAACCTCTTGTCCAGCTTGATGCCTAGATACTTTATTGTGCCTGACCATGGAAGATTGTTATTTCTGAGGCGTATATGCAGGTTAGGAGGTATTCTTTTTGAATGTGAATCGTATTGTATTGCTTGGGTTTTCTCCGCGTTTATTGTTTTTTTGGTTAGCCCATTTCTGGATGGATTGTAGGTGTTGCTCTATTTTTGTGACTCTATATTGCAGGTTAGAACTGCTGCGGTAGACTGCAGTGTCGTCTGCAAATAGTGACAAGTGTCCTCCCAGCTGTTTGTTTGTGTATATTGAGTAGAGAATGGGCCCCAGCACTGAGCCTTGCGGGACTCCAGCCTCTATGGATCTAGTGTTACTTGCCGCTCCTGGTACATGGACATAGAATGCTCTGTTGCGGAGAAAAGAAGCAATAATGTGGATGGGGCAGTTGTACTGGTGGAGCTTGTAGATAAGGCGTTATCCGAATGCTTTTCCAATGTCAAGCAGGACTGCTCCAGTACTGTGTCTAATGTTTCTGGCCTGACATATGTGCTCGACTAGTCTGGTCACCTGGTGGGTGGTGCTGTGTTCTTCGCGGAATCGGAATTGTTGTGGGATGATTATGTTGTTATCCTTTAAGAATTGAATTTCTTCAGTTCAGTTTGAATGAGCTTTCCGAGAACCTTTCCAAGGAAGTTGGCCTATAGTTTTGCGGAAATAATAAGTCCTTGTTTGGCTTTGGTAATGTGATGACTCGGGCCTGTTTCCAAGTAGTTTAGTCTGAAGCAAGCATTATATATTGATGTTAGATAGATAATTGATAGTTGCTGGAGGTAGGTGATGTAGTAGTTGCGGTTTGATGGAATCTGGGCCTGATGCCTTCTTAGGATGTGTGTATGTTTGTGATGTGATAAGATACGGGGTTTCTGCGTTTATTGGATTGTGAAAGATGTTCTGATCGGGGCACTTAGGATGCGGTTTTACCCTTCTGAGTACCATTTCCTGGTGGTCATCAGTTTCGTCATCTACCGCTTCTGGTGCTTGGAATTGCCTTTCTAGTGAATCCGCCAGTGCTTCAGCTCGGTCTGTGGGGTCGTTCCTTCCCCATGTAGATGTAGATGTTTCGTGTCTAGTTTACGAGTTTTAAGAAATTTCCAGAATTTTTCCTGGTCCCTTCCTGCTTCTCGTAACGTTTCCTCCCACGCCTCGCTACGGTGGTTTTCGGAGCTCTCTTTTTGATCCTCCCGGCCAATTGCTCTGATTTTCGTCGGTCGGCTGGGTCCCTGTAGTTTTGCCATCTCTTTCTGGCGCGCGCGGGCTGCGGTTGGCGCCTTTGGTGGCAACGGCCGGGGCAAGCAGCGGTGTGTGGTGTGGTGCGGGGCGGGCAGGGGCAGTGGTGGTTGACGGATGGCCTGGGGGCCGAAAAACGGGCCGGCCGGCGGACGGATGTTGAGAGAGGCGGCGCGCACGCGTCTCGCGCGGACACAGGCGCCACAGCGTTGATGATTGGAAGGAGGTGCGGTGCGGGGATGGGCCCAGGAAAAAAGACGGTCGTGGCCCCTGTCTTGGGTGCGTGTCGACGTCAGCACCGTCGGTGTGGTGTGGTGTGGTGTGGTGTGGTGTGGTGTGGTGTGGTGTGGTGTGGGCAGGGAGGGGGGAAAAGCGGGCTGCGGGCTGCGGGCTGCGGGCTGCGGGCTGCGGAGGGAATGGTGGTGGGGAGTAGGCACACATGTGGGCGGGCGCAAAATCGGCCGGTGCCCGTAAACCGCGGCGGGATATTGGGTGGAAAAGAGGGAAATTGTAGAAAGGAAAACAAGCGGAGGGGGCGAATGTGGTGGGGTGGGGGGACGGGCGGGGGCGAGGCGACAGCTTGCTTTTTCTTTTTCATTTTATTTTATTTTGTTGTAGTGTTTTTGTTTTTTTTTGTTTTTTTGCGTGTGTGTGGCCTTGGAGAGGCTGGTCTTGTCTGGCTTACGCTTTGGGTGCGTGTGTTGGTACTTTTTCGTTTTTTCTTGTTCTGCAGAGCAGGGGCGGGGCGGTGGGAACGGCTGGCTGGCTGTGCCCAGAGGAGGAGGAGACGCTGGCGGCGGGCCCGGCTCCTGGGGCTGCTGTTGCATGCGCTGTGCAAAGAAAGGAAGAGTGGGTTTGTTTGGCTGGTGAAGTGCATTATTTAAGTGTGGGCTTGCCGGCCTGGCTCCGATGCGCAGGTAGATAGATGCCGGCGGCGACCGCAGGCAGGCGCGTTGTGTGTACAGAGGGACGAGCCATGTGTTTTGCAAGCAGGACGTGGCGTGCCGAGTGGAGAGGAGGCGGCGGCTCGGCTCGGTTCGGCCCGGTCCGGCGGTGCCGCGCTGTTGTCGCGGACGTGAGCGCCCCCTGGCGGGCGGGTGGTTGGCGGCGGCGTGGTGGACGCGTGTGGCAGTTGTGTGCACGGGTTGCTTGGGCGAGTGAGCAGTGGCTGGCGGTGTTGGCGCGTCGTCGGGGAGGTATGTGTTGCGGCCGCGTCTGCTGCGCGCTGCGTCGTTGTGTCGACTGTGTGTGGGCGTGGGCACGTGTGCTCTGGCGAGGGCGTCGTAAAAAAGTGGGTCGCGGTGTGCGTGCGTAGCCCGTGATGATGTATTGTGCGTCGCGTCGTTGTGTGCGAAACGGATGCCGAGAGGTGTGTGGTGAGTGCGAAGCGCGAATGTGCGGCGTTTGGCGGTTTCGGTGTGTTTTCTGTTTTTGCGGCGTGAGAGTGGGGCTGGCTGGCTGGCTGGCTGGCTGGCTGTTTGTTGTTGGTGTTGCCTTGTGTGTGTAGGTTGATGGCGCGACGCGGAGGGGACGCCGTTTGCTGCGTGCCTTGCCTCGCGTGTGTTGGCGCGCCGTGCATGTGTTTGGGTCGTGGGGGCGGTGTTTTTGTTTGTATTTGGATTTTCATTTTTTGGCGTGTTGTGTCGTGTATGGCAAGGGCGAGAGGAGTAGTGCGGTAGTGTCGTTGCGGCACGGGCGTCTGGTGGGGCTGTGCGTCGTGGCGGGGAAGGTGTGTAGGTTGCGGCGATGCGGCGAGCCCAGCCCGTCGTTTGACGGTGTGCCGGGTGAGTTGCGCTGCGAATCGAGTGTGGCGGGAAGGGAGCTGCGTGGCGCCTGCGTCCGTTGGCAGCAGGGGCTGTGCCTTTTGAGAGTTTGTTTGATTTCGGGACGACGACGACGACGACGACTGGTTGGTTGGTGGGTGGGGTGGCGTGCACGTTTGTCGTACTGGGCGAGTCGATTGCCTGCCGGCTGGCGAAAGGTGCGCCGCCGCCCGTCTCTCGCGCTCTGTGTTGTTTTTTTTTTTTTTCTGTGTGTGTCGGCTGCGTTTTTGTTTGCGGTGCGCGCGAAGACGGTGGTGCCGAAAGTGTGCCGGCGTGGCGTTGCGACCGCGACGAGCCGCGGGCGCGCCATTTGGCTGGTGTTGCGTGAAGAGCGGCTGTGTACGGGTAGTGGCTGTAGCCGTACGTGTACGTGCACGTGCATCCGGCCCGGCCGCCAGCCCAGCCCAGCCCAGCCCAGCCCAGCCCAGCCGAGTCGGGTGAGCGGAGGCCGACACGTGGTGGTGCTGTGCTCTCTCGGCTCGGGGGGGTTGTGTGTGTGTGTGTGTGTGTGTGCGTGCGTGCGTGTGTGTCTCGTTCGCTCTCCGGAATCTGCTCGTTCTGCTGATCCCCGCCTGTCGGCGTCGTTTATTTTTACTTATTTATTTTTTACCTGTTGTTTGTTTTTCGACGTCGTCTTGCAGTTTTGTCCTTTGCGGCGTGCCGACGACCCGCCGCGCGACCTTATGAAACCCCAAAGCGTGGCGTGGCGTGGCGTGGCGTGGCCGAGCCGCAGCAGCTAAGGGGGTGCGGCCGCCTCGACGCCTTAACCTCCTAAACTTCTTTAAGCCGTTAACGCAGCCACCTAAACTAACGTAACCTAACGTAAGCCCTTAGGCCAACCCCCAAGTCGCCTTAACCTAACGTACGTGACCGCAACCTTAGCTTAACGCCTACGTTAAGACGTGACGTCACGTCAACGCTTAACCTAACCCTGACGCCTTCTTAGCCTAACCTGACGTAACCTAAGGTAAGGTAACCGTTGAAAGAAAGAAACCACCTTTGTTTTGACGTTGAGGCGTGTAAGGTCGGCTGTGAGGGCAGATTCGGTGTGTCTGTAGTTGGGGCTGGCTGGTAATTTATTTTGTTTGTTTGTTTATCGTTGTCTTGTTTTCGCCTGTGGCGGGGGGGTTGGCGCTCCGTCGGCCGGTGCCATGTTGCGCAGGCGGCGATCGTAAAAAAGTAGAAAAAAAAAAAGAAAAAAGAAAAAAAAAATGTGTTGGAAGGGCTGTGGGTGTTGGCGGGCGAGGCGAGAGGAGGAGGACGGCCCGCGGCCGTGGCCCGACGGCTGCGGGCCGATCGGGAAAACGGCGGAAGGCGATGGGGCGGCGGAGGTGCGTTTGTGCACGGCCGTCATCGCCGCACGACTCGGCTCGTGTGGCTGTGGCGCCGGCCGCGGTGGCCGGGCTGCCGCGGCGACGGTGTGGGAGTTTTGACGAAGGTTTGGCCATTGTGGCGGGTCGTCGGCTGGGGCTGTGGGGGCGGCATTTGGGCGGGGGCGGCGATTCTCGGCGGGCCGACCCAGGCTGTGGCGCGCGGTGGCTGCAGTTTGGCCGTGGTTTGCGGCGCCGCCGCGGCGACTGGTTGGCGACCGTGGTGTCGGTGTGTGTAGCCCCATCCTCGGTGGTTTGAATGGCGCGGGTGGTTGCGGCGCAGGTTGGGGGCTGCTCCGCGCAGGCTGTCGGACGTTGGGCGGTAGCAAGCGCGGGAGGCGCGGCGCGGCGGCGCGGCGGCGCGCCGAGTGGCGGCCGCTCTCTCGGCCGTCCGCGCCCGCCCGCGACACTGGCTGGGCCAGGCGCGTGCGCGGCTATTCTCTGCTGCGCGCCCCTCGCTGTTGTGCGTCGTCGAAGGAGAGAAGGAAGCGAAAGCAAGGGGAAAAAAGAAAAGAGAACAGGCAAAAGATGGCAGACCAGGCGGCTACGAACGAGACTGCCGCGGCACCCGCCGCCACCGGCACTACGAAGAAGGCCAAGTCTGCGTCGTCTGCGAAGAAGCCGCGCGCCAAGCCTGCGCACCCGCGCACCTCTGAGATGGTGACGGCCGCCATCAAGAGTCTGAAGGAGCGCGGCGGGTCGTCGCTGCAGGCGATCAAGAAGTACATTGCCGCGCACTACAAGCTGGACGCGGAGAAGCTGGCGCCCTTTATCAAGAAGTACCTCAAGTCGGCCGTCGTGGCTGGCGAGCTGGTGCAGACGAAGGGGAAGGGCGCGTCGGGCTCTTTCAAGCTTGCCGGCGCCGGCGGCGGGGCGGCCGAGGGCGGCAAGGCTCGTGGTGGCGGCGGTGGTGCGAAGAAGAAGCGCGCCGCTCCGGCCAGCAAGGAGAAGAAGGGGGCCCGTGCGGCCGGCGCAAAGAAGGCTGGCGGCGTGAAGGCGGCGACCGGTCGGAAGGCGGGCGCCGCCAAGAAGGCGTCTGCGGCGTCGGCCGCTCCCGCGGGTGCGAAGAAGGCGGCTGCGGCCAAGCCGGCCAAGGCCAAGTCGCCGTCGAAGGCGAAGAAGGCCGCCAAGGTTCCGACGAAGAAGCCGAAGGCGCCGCGCCCGAAGAAGGCGACGGCGACGCCGTCTAAGGCGAAGGCTTCGCCCAAGAAGAAGAAGTAAAAAGGGCAGGGAAGGGTTGGCGGTTGACACCGTCGCCTGGAGGCCGGCGCGCAACCAGAGGCTGTCGCGCGGTCCCGGACAAAAACAAAAACGGCCCTTCTCAGGGCCATCAAAGCACGTCGGGAAGGTGTTGATTGTCGTGTCGTGTCGTGGTCGGTCGGTTGCCTTGTTGTCTGTCTGTCTGTCTTGCTTGCTGGCGTTTGTTTGTTTCATGTGTGGATGGTGGTTGGATTGTGGGGTCGTTGGCGGGCGTGGGCGGCGGCGCCGCGGTTGGTGTTACACAAAGTGTATTTTACTTTTATTATTTTTTACCTATTTATTTTGCGCCGCGTTTGTTTGTTTGTTTGTCTTGGTGGTGGTTTTGGAATAGTCTTTTTTGCTTTGCTTTGCTTTCCGGGCGTCACGTTTTGTGCCGTGGCCTGTGTGGGTGGCGCTATTGACGCTTGCGACTTGGTTCGGCCGGTGCGGTGCTTTTTTCTTTTTTTTGGAAACGGCGGCGCCGGGCCGGGCCGGGGGTGGGACGACTGGACTGGAGAGTGAGTGGGGAACTAGTCGTTGCGACCGACAAAGTTTTGCTCGCGACGGAGAGACGTTAGTGGCCCTGAAAAGGGCCGTTTTGTTTGTTTGGCGGTGTGCGGGTTTAGGCGCGCTCGCCGCGGATGCGGCGCGCGAGCTGGATGTCCTTGGGCATGATGGTGACTCGCTTGGCGTGGATTGCGCACAGGTTGGTGTCTTCGAAGAGGCCGACGAGGTAGGCCTCGCTGGCCTCCTGCAGGGCCATGACTGCGGAGCTCTGGAAGCGCAGGTCGGTCTTGAAGTCCTGGGCGATCTCGCGCACTAGGCGCTGGAATGGCAGCTTGCGGATGAGCAGCTCTGTGCTCTTCTGGTAGCGCCTGATTTCTCGCAGGGCGACGGTGCCCGGCCTGTAGCGGTGGGGCTTCTTGACGCCGCCGGTGGCGGGCGCGCTCTTCCTCGCCGCCTTGGTGGCGAGCTGTTTGCGCGGCGCCTTTCCGCCGGTGGACTTGCGGGCCGTTTGCTTTGTCCGGGCCATGGCTACTGCGGATGCGGATGCGGCGTGGAGGATATGCGTGCGCGACGGCGTCCGGTGCTGCCTTGACAACGGGCCCGCGCGCCCCGGGTGCTGCGCTTATATGCCCTCGGTGCGCGGTGGTGGGGGGAGGGGAGGGCGGGCCGCGGGGCCCCAGAGTCTATATAGGGGGGCGGCGCGCGCGCTGGGCGCCACAACCGTAGCCGACTCGCTAGCGCCGGGTGAGGAGCTTGCCTTGCTTTCTGTTTTTTATATTATTGTGGTTGAGACGCTTGAAGAAGAAGAATGACAGGCCGCGGCAAGGGAGGAAAGGGGCTCGGCAAGGGTGGCGCCAAGCGGCACCGCAAGGTGTTGCGCGACAACATCCAGGGCATCACGAAGCCCGCGATCCGCCGCCTGGCGCGCAGGGGCGGCGTGAAGCGCATCTCTGGTCTGATCTACGAGGAGACGCGCGGAGTGCTGAAGGTGTTCCTGGAGAACGTGATCCGCGACGCGGTGACGTACACTGAGCACGCCAAGCGCAAGACTGTGACGGCCATGGACGTGGTGTACGCCCTGAAGAGGCAGGGGCGCACCCTGTACGGTTTCGGCGGTTAGGCGGTGTGAGACCGAAGGAAGGAAAGAGAGATAGATTGAAAAACGGCCCTTTTCAGGGCCACCACAGTGTTCGGAAGTTGAAAAGTGCGAAAGAGTCTGTGTTGCTGGTTTTTCTTTTCCTTTTTAGTCTACTTGGCCTTTTAGTTTTGTTTGGAGTTTTTTTTGACGTGGTGTGCGGTGCGGTTGGGAGGGAAGGAAGCGTGCCCTTGCGTTGTGTGAGCTCCTTCCTTCCTTCCTTCCTTCCCCTCCCTCTTTGCTTGTATGCTTCTTGTCGGTGGATGGGCTGTGTGTTGCGGCGCGGCTGAGCGCCGAGGGGTTATTTTTGAGGTGTGTTGTTGTGCGCCACGTGTGCTGGTTAATGGTCGCGAGACTGTGCGTGCGTGGAGTTGAGTGGAGGAGGTGGCCAAGTACGTGTGTACAAGATGGCGGCGCCTGTGTGTGTAAGAAGGAAAAAAAAACCGTACACAGAGAGAGAGAGAGAGAGAGAGAGAGAGAGAGAGAGAGAGAGAAAAGTGGTGCGACGAACGACTGGAATTCTGCTTTGGACGTAGGTTTGTGTGGTGGCCCTGAAAAGGGCCGATTGTGTTTTGTTTTTTGAGCCGAGGCGGCAAATGGCGCGCTGCGTGCCAAGGGAGCACGCGGCGGTTGCCGATTGCGCTGTCTCTCTTTTAGGCCTTCTTCTCGGTCTTCTTTGGCAGCAGGACGGCCTGGATGTTGGGCAGGACACCTCCCTGTGCGATGGTGACGCCCGACAAGAGCTTGTTGAGCTCCTCGTCGTTGCGTATGGCGAGCTGCAGGTGGCGCGGGATGATGCGCGTCTTCTTGTTGTCGCGGGCCGCGTTTCCGGCCAGCTCGAGCACCTCAGCCGCGAGGTACTCCATGACGGCGGCGAGGTAGACGGGCGCCCCGGCGCCGACGCGCTCGGCGTAGTTTCCCTTGCGCAGGAGGCGGTGGATTCTGCCGACCGGGAACTGGAGCCCAGCCCTGCTTGAGCGGGACTTTGACTTGCCCTTGACTTTGCCTCCCTTTCCGCGTCCGGACATGGCGATGGGCTAGTTTGGAAAGAAGCGAGAAAGAAAAAGCACAACGCCCCAAACGGTGCGAGCCGCAGCGAGTCGAGCAGCGGAGTGCGTGCCGGCGCCGGCGGGGTGGGGGTCCTTTATGGGCTCGGGTGCGGCGGCCGGTTGCGCGCGCGCCCCATTGGTCGGCGGCCGCAGCAGGGCGAGCTGGTAAAGGTGCGGCGGCGGCGTGCGGCGGGTCAGTCTCGCGCTGGCGGTCGTAGCGCTCGCTTCGCTCGCTAGCGCTGGAGACGCCTGAGGCTGTGTCTTTATCAAGACGCGCGCAAAATTGTCGTGTTGAGGCGGCGTGCGTCTGCTTTCCCGGAGCAGCAGCTGCTGCTGCCGTTCTCGTCGCCGCTGCCTGTGTGGCTGCCGCTGCTGTCTTCGCTGGCCAGCTGCTGCCGCGATCACTGCTGCAGCCTCTGTTGCTGCCGCTGCGTCTGCCGTCGCCCTTGCTGGTACTGCTGCCCTTGCTGGTACTGCTGTACCGGCACTTCCAAAAAAGCAATTGTCGTTGGGTTGTCGTACCGAGAAAGGAGTTAGGTTATATAATTCCGGAGAGCCGGAATTTAGGGACTGTTAGTGGTAGGGGACGCTGCAGAGCCAGGGCCCCTGCTGCGGCGGGACCAGCCCGCGTTCTGCCAGGCCAGGTTAAAAAGTTAGGGTCCAGGCTAACAAAATCGCGTGTAGGGTCCACCTCCATGACCACCCCCTCCCCACAAACTCTATCGGAGAGGGCTGAATGAAGATCCAGCCCAATCCCAAAATGAGTAGAACAAGCCACACTCCGACAGGAGCAAAACTAAGATCACCGTCATGTCCACCAAACATAGACGTCCGCCGGAAAAATGACAGAAAAACAACTCCACAATGCGCACCACAGCCTGGCCCAAGCCAGAAGTCAAGCCAAGAAATTGAACAACCACAACGGGCCTCCACGCCCACAGACTTTGACCCCACCTTGGAATTCAGACTGCCAAGGGGCAGACGCTCCCCAAAAAGGCGGCAACACACAAACCAGACCACCCCAGCTGAACTCTCCTTCGAGAGTGAGAACATTTATCAAGTCCTCGACCTTATCGAAGAATTGCCGACTGCTGTGCTGACGCAAAACGAGCCAAAGGAGCCAGAGAACACTGACACACTAGGTAACCCATCCGCAACTGAATTCAAGAACACCGAACAACTGCAACAGGCATCACAACACACAATGCAACCTCATCCAGAGCGTAGCATAGCCAACAACAAAGTACCACCTATAGTGGTTCATCAGCCATGCGACTTCCAAAAGCTAAACAAGACCCTGAAGGAAAAGATCAAGGGGCCACTAAAAGCCATCTTCCGCGGGGACAGCGTCAAATACCACTTCGACACAGCCGAAGACTACAGGGAGGTAGAAAAATTCCTGAGACAGGAAAATCTACCCTACTATGGCCACCAGCTTGCCGACCAACGCTGTAGACGCTTTGTTATGAAGGGATTACTACCCAACACACCGGAAGACGAAGTCAAAGCAGCCCTTACACAAAAAGGCCACCAAATTGTGTCCGTTTTCGAACACAAAAAGAGGGACAGAGAGACATATCAACTCATCCCCCAGGGAACTTATCAGATCGCAACGCCACAAATCAAAGAGGCCGACAAACTGTACGACATACGTGGCTTGCTGGGGATGGTGGTACGTGTGGAGGCCTACAGGGCGAAAAACGGTCCTGCACAGTGCCACCGATGCCAAAGGCTAGACCACACTGCGAACTATTGTCAGCTACCAGCACGATGTCTACGCTGCGCCGGACTACACCACTCCAAGGATTGCCAGAAGCCACGATCAGAACCACCCACCTGCGCCAACTGCAAAGGAAGCCACCCAGCAAACTTCAAAGGGTGTGAACACTACCAAAAGAGGCTAAAGCCATTCAGACCAGCCCTGAATCAAAACGTGACCCGTCAAGTATATACAAGAACCGAACAGGCAGACTCAGCAACACACACCGACAGAAGACAGACAGCGGCAACTGCCACCATGACAAGAGACATGCGGGTAACCGACCGCACTTACGCAACTGTAACGACACCCCCACAGCGACACCTGCAACACGTCGTCAAATCCGCGGCCCCAGGCACCCCGACCCAACAACTCGGCGCCCCACCACAACATCAACCACCCGCAGACCACAGGCCCACTGAACTGGGAACAGCACTGGCCGAAATACTATCCACATTACAACTTTTCAACAAACAAGACCTCGTGGCAACCATCGTTACTACAGCCAACAAACTCCGCACAGCAAAAGACAAAACGGCAAAGGCAGTAATCCTGCTGGAAGCAGCCATAATGCTCACAGAGTAAAAATGGCGGGAAACAGGAGGCACAAACGTGACATAACCATCTGCGTCTGGAACGCAAATGGCATCAAACGCAAGAAAATCGAAACCCAAGCGTTCATAACCGAAAAAGACATCGACATCATGCTAGTTACAGAAACCCATCTGCAGCCATCAGACAACTTCCGACTCCGAAACATGACTTGTTACAGAACCGACCGACGAAACCAACGAGGCGGAGGCACAGCAATATTCATTAAGAACACAATAACCCATGATCCAGTTAGCTGCCCAGAACTGCAACAAATGGAAGTCACTCTCGCCAAAATTAACACTGACGATGGGACGATACTAATCGGGGCCACATACCTAGCCCCCAACCGCCAGCTTCTAGAAGAAGACCTACGACCAATACTAGATCTCCACCCCAAAATTCTCCTAGGGGGCGACCTAAACGCAAAACATCCCTTTTGGAACTCACGGATAGTGAACCCAAAGGGAAACAAGCTGCAATCACTAGAAGAAACGCTCCAGTTTGTCGTCCAAGGGCCAGACGACCCCACACGAACACCACTCCTACCCCAACAGAGACCAGACGTCCTTGACATTATATTAACCAAGGGCCCAATAGGCAATGTGGCAATGACAGTCTGCAACAACTTGACATCCGACCATCACCCAGTACTCGTCAACATCCGTAAGATAAGACCACCGTCTCAACCACCAGCGAAAACCATTAACATAAACTGGGACCAATATAGAACAACATTAACTACCTCCTCTCGACCAACCACCGACCTCACCACAGTCAACAAAGTAGACGAAGCAATACAGAAACTAACAAAAAACATCCAAAAAGCCGCCAAAAATGCCACCACAACAACAACAGTCGAAAAACAGCAAGCAACTCTTCCCCCACTACTGCAAGACCTCCGGCACCTGAAAAACATGGCACGAAAGCGATGGCAACGAACGCGCGACCCTAGGGACCGTACGGAAATGAACAAACTAACAAGAGAACTACAGAAACGTCTTACAGAATGGCGCGCCGAAAGCTGGAACGACCTCATGGAAACATTTAGGCTCCAATCACAGGAGGAATGGAGATTAGTCAAGAACCTAAAAAGCCAGCAAACTGGAAAGAGGGCCCTATCTGGCCACCAAGGCACCGTATTCGATGCCCTGGCAAGAGCCGAACTACTAGCTGATACTTTCGAAGACCAAAACTCCCTGCCCCAGTATGACGTCCGGACGCGGGAAGACCACGAAAAAGACAACATAATGACACTTGAAACCGAAGCACTCAGAAATACCATACCAGCCATACCACCTGAACTAGCCACACCCAGCGAAATACGTAAAGAAATACGAAAACGAAGCGGAAAAACAGCACCAGGCCTCGACAAAATAAGTCACATGCATCTCAAAAACCTCCCTAGAAAAACCATTGTCCTCCTGACCAGAATAATAAACCGATGTCTACAATTGAATTACTTCCCCACAACATGGAAAAAAGCAAAACTAATAACAATCCCGAAAGCAGGCAAAAACCCCAGCCTACCAGCCAACAACAGACCCATAAGCCTCCTTCAAACCATGGGGAAAATTCTAGAAAGAGTCATCCTAAATCGCATCCAAAAAGCCCTCACTGAAGAAAACACCATCCGGGCAGAACAATTTGGCTTCCAAAGGAAAGTTTCCGCTGAACTCCAAGTACTCCGGTTAACTGAACATATCGCCCAAAACATGAACTACGAAAACTCAACAGCCGCCATCTTCCTTGACTGGGAAAAAGCATTCGACAAAGTATGGCATCAGAACCTCATTTGGAAACTCCTCAGACAAACAACCATCCCGGCCACCTACGTCAAAATTATAGACAGTTTCCTGACCAACAGACACTTCGTAGTCGAAATTGACGGAAAACACTCATCCATACGACCCTTGACTGCAGGAATTCCACAAGGTTCAGTTCTCTCGCCGACCCTGTTTAACATCTACGCAAACGACATCCCACTAGAACCAGGAGTAAAAATCGCCCAGTTCGCTGACGACACAGCCTTTTACACAAGCGGCAAACGTCACCTCGCCAATATCAAAAGGCTGCAGCGGCAAGTGTCCCTAGTGGAAGTATGGTGTCGCCAAAATAAGATGCAACTGAACGCAGGGAAATCAGCCGCAGTTTACTTTACAAGGAAAAGACCAATCCTTGAAGAAAACCTGTCACTAAACGCGCAAGAACTTCCGTGGAGGGACGAAGTCAAGTATTTAGGCATCATATTGGACAGAAAATTACTCTACCACAGGCACATCAAGGAAAAGAAACAAAAAGCCCAAAACCTAGCAAAAGCCCTTTTTCCCATTTTCAAAAGCAAAAACCTAAAGCAAGAAACTAAACGAACATTATACAAAACCGCAATCCTCCCGACGATGACATATGGCTGCACCTCGTGGGGCACTGCGAGCAGAACCACCAGATACCAACTACAAATCATCCAAAACAAAGTGTTGCGCTGGATCCTAGGAGCCCCACCCTGGGCACGCACCAGACACCTCCACGAGATCATGGAGATGGACATGTTAGATGATACAGTCAAGAAATTAGCAACGCGGGTTCACAACAAACTAGACATTATACGAGACAACTGCAGGCATCTGACTAACGTAGGCACCAGCAAACCCAAGCACTGGCACAAGCAACGCGTGCCACGTAGTATAATTGAAGAACCAGTAGACCAAACTGAGGACTAGCACAATAGAGCAGATACAAATGATGATGCAATCAGTTCAAATCATCAGCGACCCCTAGTAGATTAGTATTAGCATATAACAAGTAGTTAGACTAAAATAACAAACCACATCAATTAAAAAAAAAAAAAAAAAAAAAAAAAAAAAAAAAAAAAAAAAATTCGTAATTCATAGCTCACAAGGTTAGATAGGATTAGAAATTAAATTTGTCGAAGCTCACCGCTTATAAGGATAGGTAGGATTAGCATTATAAAGAACTAACAAATAGTACTCATCCACAACCAAACAAAACACGACAACCCAACGGCAAGGCCTAAGAAGAAACAAGAAGACAACGAGAACCACACAACTCCTGAAGAGGAAGAGCAGACCACCACCCAAGGAGGCGGATTGGCGGATGCAGTCCGAAAAATAACATTCCTGTCCCCCAAAGCCAAATAAATAGTGCCACCACAGCACAACCACCCAAACATACACAAAAATACACGGCGAATCGGCAAAGCCGATGGGCCTTTCTTCAACAAAGTGACAAAAAAAAAAAAAAAAAAAAAAAAAAAAAAAAAAAAAAAAAAAAACGTGCGGCGGGTGCCACTGTGTGGGGAGACGCTGACTGGAGCGGAGCGCCTGACTGACTGACTGACTGCGCGTGCCTGCCTGCCTGCCTGCCTGCCTGCCTGTTTGTTCGTGATGCCGCCCAAGACTAGCGGGAAAGCCGCCAAGAAGGCTGGCAAGGCGCAGAAGAACATTTCGAAGGGCGACAAGAAGAAGAAGCGCAAGAGGAAGGAGAGCTATGCCATCTACATCTACAAGGTGCTGAAGCAGGTGCACCCTGACACGGGCATCTCTTCGAAGGCGATGAGCATCATGAACAGCTTCGTGAACGACATTTTCGAGCGCATTGCGGCCGAGGCTTCTCGCCTGGCGCACTACAACAAGCGCTCGACCATCACGTCCCGCGAGATCCAGACCGCTGTGCGGCTCTTGCTGCCTGGCGAGCTGGCCAAGCACGCGGTGAGCGAGGGCACGAAGGCGGTGACCAAGTACACGAGCTCCAAGTAAGGAGGTGGCTCTTGGAAATAGGAGGCTCGTCCGCGGCGCGGCGAAGAAAAGAAAAAACGGCCCTTTTCAGGGCCACCAAAATGCCTTTGCGGGAAGGGCGGAATTGTTGTTGTTGTTGTTGTTGTTGTTGTGAGCGGGTGGACGGGCGGCACAGCTGTAGCTGTAGCTTGTGGTGTGGTGTGGTGCGGCGCCGGCGCCTTTGGTTTTGGTGTGACGTTGGGATACGCACTTTAGGCCACAGCCGGGTCGTGGGCGTGGGTGTTTCGAGACGTGTTGGTGTTAGGGGGGCGGATCGCTGGAGTTGGCTTGTTTGATATATATATTTTTTTTTTTTTTTTTGTCCCCTTTGTATGGTATGGCCGGAGGTGTGGAACGGAAAGCAAACCGCGATTGTCGGATGTCACACCGTTGGTGGCGAGGGTGAGAAACACGTTGCCGCCTACAGCTGCTTCTACGCCGAGCGGGTGGGTTAAGTTAGTAGTTGGTTGGTTGGGCGACGTAAAAGTGGAGCGTGGAGGTGTGTGTGAACGTGAGGAGACACGCATTGCATTGTATTTGTACGCGCGAGGTGAGTTAGGAGACCACGCGCCACGACGTACGGTGCCCTCTTTCGACCTGACGTCTGACGTCTGGAGGCGGTGTCGTCATTCTGGATGTACGTGTATTTTCCGCTCAGTTGAGTGAGGTGACGCGAGACGACGGCGTCGGTGGTGTTTTTGTTTTGTTGTTGGCGCCCCGGGGATGAAGAGGGGCACCCGACGGTAACGAGAGGTTGCACTTTGTGATCGGTCGAATGTCCGGGGAGCGAGGAATAGGGTGGGGGGTTGAAAAGAAACGCCAGTGTAGGGCAACGGGACGGTGAACGTTCCCGTGGTGTCGGAGGTGTGCAGTGGGGGGGAGGAAAAAAAAAAAGCGCGTAACGGCGCGGCTGCCGTGGTGGAAACGTTCTCTCCAACTGTGGTGGTGTCCCCTGTGTGTTTTGTTGTTCTCTATATCGTGTGTCCCCTCGCACAAGACGCTCTCTGGGCGGGTTTGATTCATTCATTTTTGCATAGTCACGTAGCGTAGAATGGAATGCGCAAGAGTTGAGTGAGACTGGCGACGGTATATGGTCTGAGCAGCGTCAGCTGCACTGCACTCCCCGGAAAAGAATCTTGGATGCCGTGCTAACTGAAATTTGGTGGACGGGGTTCTCAAGGCTGTTTTGCTATTTTCTTGTTTGTTTGTCTCTAGTTAAGATGGTGAAATGACGTCGAAGAAGCAGTATTGCAAATACTGTTATGGAAATGCCCTAGTTTGATGAAAGGAAATGTGTGTTGAATATACAGGATGGTAAAGACCAAGTGCGTTGAAAGAAACGTTGTGAAGGAACGAACGTTCCCTGAATTGGTTTCTTTTTGTTCCCGAGTTGTGTACAATGGACGACGGTTGTGCCATATCGCAGCATTGCATCATCCCCAGGTTTGATTTCAATTGAGCGATAAAAAAAGGAAAAAGAGAAGAACAAGAACACTATCGAAATGGTCTATGGTGTGTGACCCACAATTGTTGTCTTTAAATCACTTACCCAACCATGTCGTAAAAATATTTTTTTTTTTTTTTTTTTTTTTTTTTTTTTTTTTTTTACAGTGGCTGCCGAATGACCTAGATGTAACAGAGAGAGAGAGAAACACATGGCGTGTCAGATGTTTGTTTTCTTTTCCCCCCCCCCCCCCCCCCTCTCGTCAAGTGGCAAATGCGAACACCGTCAGCTGTAATTGACGATCGACACTAGTATGGCGCGAAAAGGGGGTGCGACCTGTGCAGTTGTGGGTGAAACTTTGGGTGATGGGCTGTCATGCGGCATCGCGTGCGTTCATTACCCCTCGGCGGCGGCGGCGGCGGCGGCGGCGGCGCCGCAGCTCCGTCCAGCTCGCGCTCTCGGAAACAACCCTCTCGTAATGCCGCGTCTCCTCCGTCACTGCAATTTTCAAAGGGAAACCTGTGTGGCCGGTGGGGGTGTGTCAACCGTTGGCCCTCAAGCTCCGCCGACAAAAAGTGTTGAGTGTATCCAGTGTGAGAGAGGTTGACGCTTTTCGTGGTGTGTGTGTGTGTGTGTGTGTGTGTGTGTGTGGCAATGTTTTGAAAAGTTTGCAACGTACGTTAAGAAGTGTTGACGCTGAAACTTGCGGGCTGTGTGGCCCTGGTGGTTGGCTGGCTGGAGACGCGGGCGTGTCCAGTCGGTCGGTTGTTGTGGCTGAAAGGTACGTATACGGTTCCGCCGTCCCGTCGGAACTGCGTCTGTCTGGAAGGTATGACGTGACGTGCAGTTTTTATTAGGTCAGCCCTTGTTGTGTATTGTT